>NC_057411.1:26729876-26937905 GCF_019320065.1 Cervus canadensis | reverse complement strand
CCTCAGTGTGTATGCCCAGAAGTGTATTGCTGGGTCATATGCAGTTCTATTTCCAGTTTTTTAAGGAATCTCCACACTGTTTTCCAAGTGGCTGACTAGTTTGCGATTCCCACCCAACAGTGTAAGGAGGGTTCCCTTTTCTCCACAGCCTCTCCAGCATTTATTGCTTGTGACTTTTGGATCAGCCATCCTGCTGGCGTGTAATGGTGTACCTCATTTGGTTTTGATTGCATTTCTCTAATAATGAGTGATGTTGAGCACCTTTTCATGTGTTTGTTAGCCATCTGTATGTCTTCTTTGGAGAAATGTCTGTTTAGTTCTTTGGCCCATTTTTTGATTGGGTCATTTATTTTTCTGGAATTGAGCTTCAGGAGTTGCTTGTATATTTTTGAGATAAATCCTTTGTCTGTTGCTTCATTTGCTATTATTTTCTCCCAATCTGAGGGCTGTCTTTTCACCTTACTTATAGTTTCCTTTGTAGTGCAAAAGCTTTTAAGTTTCATTAGGTCCCATTTGTTTAGTTTTGCTTTTATTTCCAATATTCTGGGAGGTGGGTCAGAGAGGATCTTGCTGTGATTTATGTCGGAGAGTGTTTTGCCTATGTTCTCCTCTAGGAGTTTTATAGTTTCTGGTCTTACATTTAAATCTTTAATCCATTTTGAGTTTATTTTTGTGTATGGTGTTATAAAGTGTTCTAGTTTCATTCTTTTACAAGTGGTTGACCAGTTTTCCCAGCACCACTTGTTAAAGAGGTTGTCTTTTTTCCATTGTATATCCTTGCCTCCTTTGTCAAAGATAAGGTGTCCATAGGTTCGTGATTTATCTCTGGGCTTTCTATTCTGTTCCATTGATCTATATTTCTGTCTTTGTGCCAGTACCATACTGTCTTGATGACTGTGGCTTTGTAGTAAAGTCTGAAGTCAGGCAGGTTGATTCCTCCAGTTCCATTCTTCTTTCTCAAGATTACTTTGGCTATTCGAGGTTTTTTGTATTTCCATACAAATTGTGAAATTCTTTGTTCTAGTTCTGTGAAAAATACCGTTGGTAGCTTGATAGGGAGTGCATTGAATCTATAGATTGCTTTGGGTAGAATAGCCATTTTGACAATATTGATTCTTCCAATCCATGAACATGGTATGTTTCTCCATCTGTTTTTCCTCTTTGATTCTTTTCATCAGTGTTTTATAGTTTCTATTATAGGTCTTTTGTTTCTTTAGGTAGATATACTCCTAAGTATTTTATTCTTTTTGTTGCAATGGTGAATGGTATTGTTTCCTTAATTTCTCTTTCGGTTTTTTCATTGTTAGTATATAGGAATGCAAGGGATTTCTGTGTGTTAATTTTATATCCTGCAACTTTACTATATTCATTGATTAGCTCTAGTAATTTTCTGGTAGAGTCTTTAGGGTTTTCTATGTAGAGGATCATGTCATCTGCAAACAGTGAGAGTTTCACTTCTTCTTTTCCTATCTGGATTCCTTTTACTTCTTTTTCTGCTCTGATTGCTGTGGCCAAAACTTCCAACACTATGTTGAACAGTAGTGGTGAGAGTGGGCACCCTTGTCTTGTTCCTGATTTCAGGGGAAATGCTTTCAATTTTTCACCATTGAGGGTGATGCTTGCTGTGGGTTTGTCATATATAGCTTTTATTATGTTGAGGTATGTTCCTTCTATTCCTGCTTTTGGAGAGTTTTAATCATAAATGAGTGTTGAATTTTGTCAAAGGCTTTCTCTGCATCTATTGAGATAATCATATGGTTTTTATCTTTCAATTTGTTAATGTGGTGTATTACATTGATTGATTTGCGGATATTAAAGAATCCTTGCATTCCTGGGATAAAGCCCACTTGGTCATGGTGTATGATTTTTTTAATATGTTGTTGGATTCTGTTTGCTAGAATTTTGTTAAGGATTTTTGCATCTATGTTCATCAGTGATATTGGCCTGTAGTTTTCTTTTTTTGTGGCATCTTTGTCTGGTTTTGGAATTAGGGTGATGGTGGCCTCATAGAATGAGTTTGGAAGTTTACCTTCATCTGCAATTTTCTGGAAGAGTTTGAGTAAGATAGGTGTTAGCTCTTCTCTAAATTTTTGGTAGAATTCAGCTGTGAAGCCATCTGGTCCTGGGCTTTTGTTTGCTGGAAGATTTTTGATTACAGTTTCGATTTCCTTGCTTGTGATGGGTCTGTTAAAATCTTCTATTTCTTCCTGGTTCAGTTTTGGAAAGTTATACTTTTCTAAGAATTTGTCCATTTCATCCAAGTTGTCCATTTTATTGGCATAGAGCTGCTGGTAGTAGTCTCTTATGATCCTTTGTATTTCAGTGTTGTCTGTTGTGATCTCTCCATTTTCATTTCTAATTTTGTTAATTTGGTTCTTCTCTCTTTGTTTCTTAATGAGTCTTGCTAATGGTTTGTCAATTTTGTTTATTTCTTCAAAAAACCAGCTTTTAGCTTTGTTGATTTTTGCTATGGTCTCTTTAGTTTCTATTGCATTTATTTCTGCCTTAATTTTTAAGATTTCTTTCCTTCTGCTAACCCTGGGGTTCTTCATTTCTTCCTTCTCTAATTGCTTTAGGTGTAGAGTTAGGTTATTCATTTGGCTTTTTTCTTGTTTCTTGATGTAAGCCTGTAATGCTATGAACCTTCCCCTTAGCACTGCTTTTACAGTGTCCCATAGGTTTTGGGTTGTTGTGTTTTCATTTTCATTCATTTCTATACATATTTTGATTTCTTTTTTGATTTCTTCTATGATTTGTTGGTTATTCAGAAGCGTGTTATTTAGCCTCCAGGTGTTTGAATTTTTAACAATTTTTTTCCTGTAATTGAGATCTAATCTTACTGCACTGTGGTCAGAAAAGATGACTGGAATGATTTCAATTTTTTTGAATTTTCCAAGACTAGATTTATGGCCCAGGATGTGATCTATTCTGGAGAAGGTTCCGTGTGCACTTGAGAAAAAGGTGAAGTTGCTTGTTTTGGGGTGAAATGTCCTATAGATATCAATTAGGTCTAGCTGGGGTCCATTGTGTCATTTAAAGTTTGTGTTTCCTTGTTAATTTTCTGTTTAGTTGATCTATCCATAGTTGTGAGTGGGGTATTAAAGTCTCCCACTATTATTGTGTTACTATTAATTTCCTCTTTCATACTCGTTAGTGTTTGTCGTACATATTGCGGTGCTCCTATGTTGGGTGCATATATATTTATAATTGTTATATCTTCTTCTTGGATTGATCCTTTGATCATTATGTAGTGTCCTTCTTTGTCTCTTTTCACAGCTTTTATTTTAAAGTCTATTTTATCTGATATGAGTATTGCGACTCCTGCTTTCTTTTGGTCTCCATTTGCATGAAATATTTTTTTCCAGCCCTTCACTTTTAGTCTGTATGTGTCTCTTGTTTTGAGGTGGGTCTCTTGTAGACAGCATATATGGGGGTCTTGTTTTTGTATCCATTCAGCCAATCGTTGTCTTTTGGTTGGGGCACTCAACCCATTTACATTTAAGGTAATTATTGATAGGTGTGGTCCCGTTGCCATTTACTTTGTTGTTTTGGGTTCACGTTTATACAACCTTTCTGCATTTCCTGTCTCGAGAAGATCCTTTAGCATTTGTTGAAGAGCTGGTTTGGTGGTGCTGAATTCTCTCAGCTTTTGCTTATCTGTAAAGCTTTTGAGTTCTCCTTCATATCTGAATGAGATCCTTGCTGGATACAGTAATCTAGGTTGTGGGTTATTCTCTTTCATTACTTTCAGGACGTCCTGCCATTCCCTTCTGGCCTGGAGGGTTTCTATTGATAGGTCAGCTGTTATCCTTATGGGAATCCCTTTGTGTGTTATTTGTTGTTTTTCCCTTGCTGCTTTTAATATTTGTTCTTTGTGTTTGATCTTTGTTAGTTTGATTAATATGTGTCTTGGGGTGTTTCGCCTTGGGTTTATCCTGTTTGGGACTCTCTGGGTTTCTTGGACTTGGGTGGCTATTTCCTTCCCCATTTTAGGGAAGTTTTCAGCTATTATCTCCTCGAGTATTTTCTCATGGCCTTTCTTTTTGTCTTCTTCTTCTGGAACTCCTATGATTCGAATGTTGGGGCGTTTCACAGTGTCCCAGAGGTCCCTGAGGTTGTCCTCATTTCTTTTGATCCTTTTTTCTTTTTTCCTCTCTGCTTCATTTTATTTCCACCATTTTATCTTCTACCTCACTTATCCTATCTTCTGCCTCCGTTATTCTACTCTTGGTTCCCTCCAAAGTGTTTTTGATCTCATTCATTGCATTGTTCATTTTTAATTGACTCTTTTTTTATTTCTTCTAGGTCTTTATTAAACAATTCTTGTATCTTTTCAATCTTTGTCTCCAGGCTATTTATCTGTATCTCCATTTTGTTTTCAAGATTTTGGATCATTTTTATTATCATTATTCTAAATTCTTTTTCAGGTAGATTCCCTATCTCCTCCTCTTTTGTTTGACTTGGTAGGCATTTTTCATGTTCCTTTACCTGTTGGGTATTTCTTTGCCTTTTCATCTTGTTTAGATTGCTGTGTCTGGAGTGGACTTTCTGTATTCTGGAGGTCTGTGGTTGCTTTTTATTGTGGAGGATTTACCCAGTGGGTGGGGTTAGACGATTGGCTTGTCAAGGTTTCCCGGTTAGGGAGGCTTGCGTCAGTGTACTGGTGCGTGGAACTTGATTTCTTCTTTTTGGAGAGCAATGGAGTGCCCAGTAATGAGTTTTGAGATGGGTCTGTGTGTTAGGTGTCACCTTGGGCAGCCTGTATGTTGACATTCGGGGCTATGTTCCTGTGTTGCTGGAGAATTTGCGTGGTATGTCTTGCTCTGAAACTTACTGGCTCTTGGGTGGTGGTTGGTTTCAGTGTAGGTATGGAGGCTTTTGGACGGTCACTTATTGCTTAAAGTTCCATGTAGTCAGGAGTTTTCTGGTGTTCTCAGGTTTTGGGCTTAAGTTTCCTGCCTCTGGATTTCAGTTTTATTCTTCCTGTAGTCTCAGGACTTCTCCAACTATACAGCACTGATAATAAAACTTCTAGGTTAATGGCGAAAAGATTCTCCCCTGTTAGGGACACCCAGAGAGGTTCACAGAGTTACATGAACAGGAGAAAAGGGAGGAGGGAGATAGAGATGAGCAGGAGGAGAAAAAGGGGGACTCAAGAGGAGAGAGACAGATCTACGCAGCTGTCTGTTCCCAGAGTGTTCTTCGTATCTCAGACACCTACAAGGATTCACAGAATTGGATTGGGAAGAGAAGTGGAAAGGAGGAAATAGAGGTGTTCTGAGGTAGAAAACAGAGAGTCAAGATTGGGAGAGAATAATCTTCGGTTTAAAGATAGGGCTTCTCTTTTTTTTTTTTTGGTAAGGTTATAGTGTAGTGAAAATGAAAATGAAGAGTAGTAGAGGAGTACTAGAGGACTTTAAAAGAAATAAGAGAAAAAGAAAAACAGAAAATAAAAGAGAAAACGGAAAGAAAAAAAAGAAGAAAAAAAGAAAAAAAAGAAAAAGAAAAAAAGAAAAAAAAAAGAAAGAAAGAAAGAAAAAAAAAAAATTTTTTTTTTCCCCTAATTAAAAAAATCGTAAAAATCTATGTAAATGAAAGTTAAGGAGTAATGGGGGAGTAATAGGGAATTTTAAAGGAAAATAAAAGAGAAAAAATAAAAAAGAAAAAATATAAAAAGAATAAAAAAATTTTTTTTTTCCTTACTTAGAGAAAAAAAAGTAAAAATATATCTAGGAGTTTCTCTGGAGCTGCTGCGGTCAGTGTGGGTTCGGCTCAGTTTCAGATAGCTCCTCGTTCCAGCTTACACTTCTCGATATCTACAGGGCCCTTCCGGTGAAGTCGGTGTTTTCTACAGGGATTTTAATCTGTTGCACCAGTCCCTTCTGAAGCGGTTCCCTTTGTTTATTTGGCTTCTGTTTGCCGGTCTCTTCAGAGCCTTATTTCCGCCCTGACACAGGCGGGCAGAGGTGGACTCTTATTCAGTTAGCTAGTTCCGTTGCGCTGCTGGGAGGGGCTGACGCTGTGGGGAGGGGCTGGCGCTGCCGGGAGGGGCTGACGCTGCTTTCTCCGTCTGCGCTGCTCAGGCTCCCGGCTGTTCTATATGGAGCGCGCCCCGCGCTGCGCTAGGTTCCAGCCCTCAGGTGTTACACAAAAGTGCGGAAGGAAAAGCTGCGCCTGCTCTCTGTGCCTTCCCCGTCAGAGCGGTCCATGCAGCGAGGGGCTTGATGGGCGCACTATCCCCAGGTGTGGCGCACTCACTCCCTTCCGCGGACCCAGTCTCAGTTTCCGCTGACGCCAGTCGGGTGCGCGCGCCTTCCGCCCTCTGCGTCCCCAGCCCCAGTCCCCGCCCGCGCCGGTCGGGTGCCTGCGCCCTGTGTCTCGCCGCGACCTTCCCCTCCCCCCTGCCTCCTGCCTCCGGCGGGGCTGGGCGGGTCCGCAGCCTGCGACCTCTTCTTGGGACTTTCTCCGTCCCTTTGTTCTGCGAACGGCCGGCAGTGTGTTCCGGCCGGTTAATTTTCTCTCTTTTGGTCTCCCACAGTTCAAGTTGGCACCTCACAGAAGCTCCCTCCGATTGTCCTCAGGGCACTCAGGCCCGGACCCTAGCCCAAGCAAGGCCGCCTAAGACTCCCTTCCCAGGACGGGTCTCCGTCCTTAGCTCTTTTGTCTCACTTTTTATCTTTTATATTTTGTCCTACCTCCTTTCGAAGACAATGGTCTGCTTTTCTGGGCGCCTGATGACCTCAGCTAGCGATCAGAAGTTGTTTTGTGAGGTTTGCTCTGCATTCAGTTATTCTTTTGATGAATTTGTAGGAGAGAAAGTGGTCTCCCTGTCCTACTCCTCCGCCATCTTGGCTCCTCTCCGAGTCTGAATCATTATAGGCTATGGTTATTATAGAGCTCAGACTAAAAAGAGAGAGGAGATGTGGAGCGATATATATTTATTGAGCGTTTTCCATAGTTCCGGCACTATGCTTGGTGATTTATATGCAAATAGCTTGATATAGTGGGATTTGTTGTTGTTCAGTCACTCAGTCATGCCTGACTCTTTGCAACCCCATGACCTGCAGCCCACCAGTCTCTTCTGTCCTTCACCATCTCCCAGAGCTTGCTCAAACTCATGTCCATTGAGTCAGTGATGCCATCCAACCATCTTGTTCTCTGTTGTCCCTTGACTTCTTGCCTTCAATCTTTCCCAGCATCAGGGTCTTTTCTGATGAGTAAGTTCTTTGCATCAGGTGGCCAAAAGTATTGGAGCTTCAGTTTCAGTGTTAGTCCTTCTAATGAATATTCAGGATTGATTTCCTTCAGGATTGATTGGTTGGATCTCCTTGTAGTCCAAGGAACTCTCAAGAGTCCAAGGTGACTTTATAAGGTGATTTCCCCATGCAGTACAGAATCACGGTTCAAGTATGTGCTGCTTTGACATCTGGTGAATTGAAGAAGGGAGGGGTGGGGGGAGGGGGGGCGAGGAGGTTTAACATCCTAACAACAAGTTCCCCTCCCACTCTACTCCTCAGATAAGCTCCCTAAGCCAAATAACCCTTCTCATTAGCTACTGGACCAACTACAGTTCCCATTTACCCCCAGGTAGCAGGCTGCATTTCCTGGCCAGCTCACACGGTTCTGCAAACCAGCCAATCACATCTTCCAATGGGAAACAGAGGGTGTGTCACTCTCTGGACACTCCAAAGTTAACTCCAGCAGTCCCTGCTTGGTCAGTCTGTCACTGAATATAGTCCCCATGTGGCCTGTGGGGCATGCGATGCTCTCCCTGCATCTGAGCTCTGAGTATCTGTGATTAACAAACTGCATGATCCATCTGTCCTGTGTTGGGGGTTAGCCATCCCCATAGCCTGAAGACTGGAATTCTTCTTCTACCAACACAGTGAATACAAGGTGGTCCAAAACACTAGAAGAAACTGAACTGAATGAGTCCCACTGATTACCCTAGATCATTGATTCTCAGTCTTTAAAATGGAAACAATGACCTGGAGATCTTCTTAAAATGTCTGTTCTGATTTAGTAGGTCTGGAGAAGGTCTTGAGTGGAGCCCGAGCCCAGCTGATGCCGCTGTTCCTCAGACCATCCAGTGACTAATGAAGCCCCAAGGAAAACAGAATCCAGACCAGGGAGACCTGGAATGTTCACTGCATCACTCATCAATGACCTTCCAGGTATCTGGAAATCTGTCACATCAAGGAACGACTGATCGTGCCTTCTATGAATTGGGACATTCAGTCCGAGGCATGGGAAACTGACTAGGATCTGTGTAAGATGGAACAATCCACTGGAACCAGAAGAAAGAAACTGCTTAGAAGTCACATAGCAAGGAGACCTGCATGTGGCTGGGAGGAAAGGGACTTACCAGTCTCTGCCTTGCTCTAGCCAATCTGTGATCCAATACTGCTGCTATTTTAAAGAAGGAAATATTGGTCTCCATAAAGCTTATTACTGGATTTCTAGGATTAAAGAACTTCACTTATTTCTATTAGTTTTTTAGTAAGGTTCATTGGCAAAATGTCACATTCAGGGAGAGGGGGAAAGGAATCAAAGAATTTGTTGCAAAGGGCCTTAATAACAAGCAAGCCAGATACTTCTCACTGAGAAAGACAGGAGGAGAAGGAGAGAAGCAGAGGAGAAGGGCTGGATGAAATCAAGTCATGTTTTCTCTTGGAAGCTTGACCTCAGTGAAAATCCAAAAGCAGAGACTCCCAAGGAGTCCTTCTGCTCCCAGGAGACAGTGCAGATTAGATTGGCCTTATGCTTAGCATACAGGCCTTGATGCTAATTTCTCTTGACCTTCTCATGTGATTCTTGTCAGTCTGGCCCTCGTTTGTTAAGCTTGGTTTAATTATGTGCATAATGGCTCATTATTTTTTATAAAGGAAACAGCAAAGGAAATAATTATGCAAATGAATGAGGTTTGTTGTTCACTGTGGAGCTGTGGGCTAATTGGACACTGGTACAAAAAAACACCACTGCCAAACACAGTGCCAGGAAGAATCCCACTAATCTCTACCTCTGAGATCTCTTTAAGCACATCAGTACCTACAGGATAAACTTAATGTCCAAGAACAAAGATAAAATGCCAGAAAAACTCACCTGCTGTTGACAGATAGTTTAGCAGGTCCCCAGGAAAGGAGAACTGGGCGTGGTTTTCTGGACACAAGGGAAGTCATTTTGGCCTGGGCCATTTTGGATCTAAGCTTGATCTTTCAAATATCTGGGAATTTGGCACATCAAGTGATGACTGACAGCGCCTTCTAGGAACTGGGACATTCAACTTGAGGGATTGGAAACTGACCATTATGTGTGTAAGAGCGAATGGTCCACTGAAACCAGGAGAAAGAAACTGATAAAGAGATCACAGGGCAAGGAGATGCACATGTAGCTGGGAGAAAAAGGACTTAGCAGTCTCTGCCATGCTCTAGCCACTTTGTGATCTGATACTACTGCTATTTTGAAGAAGGAAATATTGCTAAAAAACTAACAGAAGCAAGCAAGTTCTTTAATCCTAATGCCTGTCCTTGAACAGGTCTCAGTAATTAATGGTCTCAGGGAACAAAGGAATACAGGAATGGAGAGAAGGCAGTCAAACAGCAGAGCAGTGATAAAGTGGAGTCCTAGGTCTTCTTCAAGAGATGATGATGTTGATCCTCCTGACTTCAATCAACTCAAGTTTGGACTCTGTGAACCTTTGTCTTAATTCTGTGCTGAATTCTCCTCTGCTCAATATGCATGTTCCCTTAGCTTAAACTTTTCCAATTTTGCTGTTTGGGCAGACACTACTTTGGGAAAGATCTCTGGTATCTTACTTGCTGCAAGTAGTAAATCCTTTCTTCTCCTGATCTTTGGCTTCGTTGTGTCTATTGGCTTGACATCCATCAAGAGGCAAGCCCCGTTTTGGGGTAACACTAGGGCAGGAGCTTTGATCAGAACAGCTACTCTTCCTTGCTAAAGTTGAAGGCTGACCACACTGCCCAAGATCACGCTTCTTCAAGCAGCACCTCCTTTTGGCTTAGTCTTCAATTGCTGTCAAACAGGAAAGATTTGTGTATTTGAACCTAGTGTTCTTGCTTTGATCTCTGCTTTGGAAAGTCTCATTCACTCACTCATTCATTCAATCATTTGCCTCTTTTAATTCCATCTATTTATAGTTAAATCTTAAGCTGTAAGACTCGTGGAATTTGGCTCCTTCATGTTTTAACCAGGGTTACCTCTTCTTGATACAGCTCATGTGTCATAGGTGGCCTTCTTTCAGCCTTAAACATTCCAACCTTCTTTGATTTTTGGCCTTTTACCTACAGTTGATTAATTCCTCCCACCCCCTATGTAACCCCTAATTCTGATATATTAGATTAAATCAGGAATAGATATCATATGTTTCCATGTTACCCTGTATTTCTCCCTTAGGGCATTTATAACATTTGAAATTAATTACTGTTGTAAAACAACCTAGGCTCACTTGGCCATTTATAATTATATCTTTTCCAGAACTCACAAAAAAGCAGGGATATTACACTGAAGGCAAATCTCCTAATGGTTTCTGCACAACAAATATCATCAGGCAGGCACAAAACTCATCACACAGCCTGTTCTGAAAGCTCGATGAAATCCTAGCTCTCTGTCTTTTCATGTACCCAGACCAGCTCTTAATTAAAGGGTTCATTTGAGGCGAATGTGAAAATATTCTAGCTGCAGAATTCAGCTAAATTTGAATCAGTATCAAACACTGCCTAAATGGTAGAATATGCAACCAGAAGAGATACCAAGGCCTAAGGCATCATTTCAAATGATAGACGGCTACTAGATTTACTAGATTCCTACAGTTTTTAATGTGATGGTGGTAGAGTCTGTACAACATTCTTAGTCATTTCCTAAAACTGGAAGATCATTTATTTGACAAAAGAAAAATTATCTCCAATATCCATTATACCAAGTAACACATTTTCTGCTGTTGATCAAGTATTAATGCAACTGTTACTTTATGATAACTGTCCCTGGAGGGTGCATTTTTTTTTTTTTTTTTGGAGGGTGCATTTTGATTAGAGTCTTTCAAGTACCATGCCTGGAGTTTGTATTTCTGATAGAGTTGTTTGGATATTAACCAGCCACTCCCAGGATATAAATTAAAATGTCCATCTATGTATCGCTATATATCATCTATATGAAGTAAATTGCAGACAATATAGCAATTGTTAAATTTGCAGGTCCACATCTGGTTTGTTTACTGGAATATAAGCTCCACAGAGCAGTTTGGTTCAGTTCAGTTCCTCAGTCGTGTCCAGCTCTTTGTGACTCCATGGTCGGGCTTCCTTGTCCACCACCAATTCCTGGAATTTGCTCAAACTCATGTCCATCGAGTCGGTGATGCCACCCAATCATCTCATCCTCTGTTGTCCCCTTCTTCTGCTTTCCATCTTGCCCAGCATCAGAGTCTTTTCCAGTGAGTCAGTTCTTTGCATCAGGTGGCCAAAGTATTGGAACTTCAGCTTCAGCATCAGTTCTTCCAATGAGTATTCAGGGTTGATTTCCTTTAGGATGGACTGGTTTGATCTCCTTGCAGTCCAAGGGACTCTCAAGAGTCTTCTCCAACACCACAGTTCAAAAGCATCAATTCTTTGACGCTCAGCTTTCTTTATGGTCCAACTCTCACATCCATACATGGCTACTGGGGTGACTTATTCATACATATTCCCAGAGGTTTTGCAGTTTCAGACCCACAGCAGGTGACCAAGAAATGGTGGTTGGACTAAATAGGGTCATCTGCCAACCTCTCCCCCTTCCCTCCCAATTATGCTTTCTTACTTCCCATTTACTTCTATCATTTTCTTTCTTCCCTCCCTTCCTTCCTCTCTCTCTCCCACCCTCCCTCCCCCTTTTTAAAAATCTCTCTCCTTTTCCTTCTTCTTCTCTCCTCTATTTTTTTCTTCATTTGTGTTTTTCTACTGTGATTTTCCTCTCATTTTCTCATTTTGTATGGGAAAGCTATGTGACTTCTTCAGAATTCTGACTAAAGATTCTGCCACTGAAGAACTAGAGTGTTTGAAGACTTGCTTCAGCATGATTTAGTTGCTTTGAGGCTTTGTATTTTCCTTGTTTCCTGATTGTAAAAGGAGAACAGTAGTGATGCCTTGGTCAGGGGGCTGTTGTGAGAACTGGCGTATTGCCAGCAAGCTTAATTCTCCAGCTCCCCACCCCCACCCGCCTCTAACTTAGTCCTAGTCCCCATTTCATTAATTATTAGCTTATTTTAATTTCCTCAGCCATGATGTCATTCATTTCTTTCTCCAAATGGTCTTGAGAAGGTGAAAGTGTAGAATCTTCTCTGCTGGTTGTGTTTGTGTGTGAGATGTGTGGGGCGGGGGCTGGCAGTCGAGGAGAATTGCTTTGCTACACTCTCTTTTCTTTCCAAGCTGAGTTCTCTTAGACAAGTCAGTTAACCCCTTTCAGCTTTTGTTTTCCTACCTGTGAGAGAGAGTTCTCACATAGCTGTCGTGAGGATGGAATGAGATTAGTATTTGTGAAGACAGCTGGTCCAGACAGATGCTCAACAAAGGTGAATGGGATTGTAAACAATCTTTTCTAACCAATTGTAACATCAGGGTTCAGCCAGGAAGCTGACCTTTCTGATCTATGGATAAGGAATAATTACAAGAGGTGGACCCTATAGAATTGTAGGAGGCTGGGAAAGTGCAGGTACGAAGGCTGAGGTGGAAGATTGCAGAAGACACCAACCAGTCAATCTGAAAGCCAGGCAGAGCCAGCTGCCAAAGTGAGACTGAAAGGGGAGCTGATGGAAGGGATGTGGGGAACTATTTGCCTGTCTGGATCCACAACCACATGTCTGCTGAGGCACCTGGGATCTCTGTTAAACAGTAGGGTGAGCAGTCATGTGCAAGAGCTTAACTTTGACAAGAGGAGAGTGACAATTATGTGGGGCTCACTGGCATATCCATCTGTCTGTCACTCATGTCTAAACTTGAGGACCTTAGAACTAATGGCTGGTACTCCATTTCCCTCTTCCAAATCTCATGAAAATTCCAATTCTCATGCCAACTCTAACTCTGTGTAATACCCCTAATTCTGGGAAATGTAGTTTCAGCTTTATCATGTTGACCTGGAAAAACCACACCAATCTTTTTCATTTTACAGCTAACTACTTTTGGCCTTGATTTAATTTTTTTTTCTCAGTAAATGCTAAAAATGCTCCTTAAGCATGATCTTAAGTTTATTGAGCTACATAAAATAATTTTATAACTGGGTCAGTCTCTCTACTTTGCACTTGAAATGCAACGTCACATAGGAGAAGGATTTTTAATGTAACCTATGTTAGCTTCCTTACAAACGGGAAAGGGAGGTTTTTATTGAATATAATTTGGGTTTAGATTTCAAACATACACTAGCAATGAACATATCTAGGTTCTGAATAGTTTATTCATTTGCTTGTTATTTGTCTCCACCGCTAGATTTTTTTTTTTTTTTTTTGGCCCTGATGCATACCTTGTGAAATCTTAGTTCCCTGACCAGGGATCGAACCCAGGGCTCCTACAGTGAAAGCACAGAGTCCTAACCGCTGGACAACCAGAAAATTCCCTCCACTACCAGATTTTAAGTTTCATTGTCTGTCTTGCCATCTCTTCTCTGAGCCTCTTGGGACTTTGACATGAGAAACCTGGACCCTTTCAAACCTGTTCTTTTATATCGCCAGTGGGCCCAGAACACTTAAATGTAAAACTAAAATAATAAGTACCATCTCCAATTTGCAGAGGAGAAATAATTGTTAAGGGTTTTAAGTGCTTAAGGTTAGGTCCTTAAAATTTTCTTAATGTAATTTTCCTCCTTTACTTGAGGTTAATAGCACACCTGTGAGGTTGCTTACTTCAGGAGTTCCATGTAGTTTAAAGCATTAATCATCTTCCTTGTTAAGCCATGGAGAATGGAAAGATGAATAAGATGTTGTCTCAGGGGAGTTAAAATCTAGTGTGTTTGGGTGGAGGGGGAGCGGAAATGATAAGGTAACTTTATGAGAGAGGTACTCTGCGGGAAAATACAGCCAGTACTTAAAGAGGAGAGGGCAGAGATCAGGAGCAGCAAACCAGTTGTCACCCCTCTAAGATTTCACCAAGCACGAAGCACATTAAAGAAAGCAGGCAGAGTGTTTATTCCCAGCAGAGGAAACTCAAGGAGAGCTGAACATTTAATTAATCTTTTAACAGCCCTGGTTGAGTGAACTGAGAAGTTTCATTCTTATTTTCACAAATTAAAGTCTGACAAAAATGGATATACTAGGAGAGAGAGAGCAAGCAAAATAGAATGAGTTTGTGACTGCAAAGGTAAATAGTTAAGGGGATGAAGTTCATTTTTAGCATCACTGTTTATTCTCTGGGGCCCCCTAATCCCCTTGGCCTGGGGCCTTGGTGACCTTCTACCATCTCTGGTCCCTCCCCCGACTTTGATGACATTTGTGACTCACCAGGACTCTTTCCCCCGTTAATCCTTACCTATCTTCGTCATATTCTTTTGAAGTCCTCTTTGTTAAAATACCTCTTTACCAGGTACTCACTATCATCATTCAAATACCTTACATTTGTAGAGTTCCTCAAAGTTTGCTAAGTGTTTTTAAGTACTTCACATACTTAATCAACTTATTTAAATGGATTAATATATTAATAAGTTAGTCTCTCTAGGTAACAAACTATATGTTAACAAGAGGCTACTAGAAAGAGTAGCAGACTCCCTCAAGTCCCCTAGACTTGCAGTTTTTTTATGCTTTGTAAAGTGTTTCTCCATCTGTCTTTGAAAAGACTCTGGAGTAGTGGGAAGTGGTATTGGGGATATTGGAAAGGAAGGTATCTTAAGGCAGAGGGTCCTCTGGGGCCAGAGCCAGCACCTTGCTTAACTCCAGGGGATGCCATTGACACTGCTGACCTTGGGAATGACTCCCCTGTCACTGCGCAGGACACTCCCTGTGAGTATCCAGACACAGTGGCTCTGGTTGTGGCCTTTGATTCCCCTGGTGTGCATGCCCAAGAAGATGCCCTACACCTACTGGGTGGAGAGACCTTTAGCCCTATACTTCCCAGGATGGAATAACTAAAGCCCCCACAGTAACCCTTCTTCCCCAAGCCCAGGGGCAGTCATAAAATGATGCTTGGCAGAGACATTTTTCTCTCAGTGCTCATAGTAAACATTCTTGAAGTTACGATTAGAGCAGAGGTCAGAGATATAAATCCATATAAAGCACAGTAGGATTTTTTTCTTTTCCCTTTAATGGGCAATTCTTTCTAGGCAGCTGTCATTTATAGCTCAGTTACTATGCTCATGTTGCCAAGAACCCATACACAGGCTGCTGTGATTTTCAGTTTTCCTGATGAATTCAGAAGGTATCCTAGTTTTAGAACTAGCTTGAGGGCTGTGCCCTGGCTGTCAGAGACTCTTCTTATCAATCTTTTACCCCAAAGTGGTATTTTCAGGGTTCAGTATTTCAGTGGTTCTTCTGCTATCAAGTCACTCACTGACATTTCTGCTTCAGAAGGCCGGGAGGTCTGAATGGGCTCCCCAGACCCCTGGCTGTCCCAGCAGTTTATCAAGAAGTCCTCAGAAAGTGTGACAACTTTCAAGAAAAAAAACATTTTGTCCACATCTATTTCACATATTTGCAATGTAAGATTAATTACAGGCTTCAGAGAAATCCTGTTATATTCCTGGCAAACCAAAATATTCCGAGAGCCTTGGTTGTGTCAGAAGGCCATGTGAGTCAGCTGTCTCTGGTTATATTTTGTTCATCTTCATTACTGTGCTTGTGTGTGAATTTCAAAAAGTTTGCAATCACTTCTCCACCCACAGACAGATTTTGTCCCGGACTACACAGGGGCCAAAAATAAATGACAGAAGCAAGAGTTCTTTAGAATCTTCTCTCTTTGCCTAGGTTGGGGATGCCGAGACATGGGACCTTTTCATATTCTTGGCTGGAAGCACAGAAACCCACAGAGAGAATATGATACAGCCAGGAGGGGCTGTATCATATCATAGCATTCATTTGTTATAAGCCAAATGAATCCAGCAGATGCTCCTCGCAAAATACTTAAGAGGAAGGTCCATAGAGCTGCTTGATATGAGGCTGTTTTTGAAAGTTTGAAAGGAGGAGAGCTTGGGGGGCTGGAGAAGCCTGGTCTGTAGTCTCAGCGGCCATAGCCTTGGTTAGAACAGAGATTCCATCCTCTTGCATCTGTTTACTACTGTTTTCTTTAAACATTACTCTAACATTCACAAGCTCTCTACCTACCTCACACCTAAACTGGGCCCAGGTGGCTCAGTTGTAAAGAACCCGCCTGCCAAGCAGGAGACACGTTTGATCCTTGGGTTGAGAAATCCCCTGGAGAAGGAACTGGCAACCCACTCCAGTATTCTTGCCTAGGAAATCCCATGTCCAGAGGGGTCTGGTGGACTATAGTCCATGGGCTCACAGAAGTGTCAGACATGACTTGGTGACTAAACAATAACAAACTGGATGGCAGTCCATTATAATGTACTGGGCATAGAAAATTTGGCAGATGGGATGTTTTTCCCCAACTGTTCTTTACAATTGAATTTTTTCTTTTTAATTGTTTTGACTTTATTTATTTATTTATTTTTAGTTTTTTTCCCATTTATTTTTATTAGTTGGAGGCTAATTACTTTACAGTATTGTAGTGGTTTTTGTCATACATTGACATGAATCAGCCATGGATTTACATGTATTCCCCATCCCGATCCCCCCTCCCACCTCCCTCTCCACCCGATTCCTCTGAGTCTTGCCAGTGCACCAGGCCCGAGCACTTGTCTCATGTATCCAGCCTGGGCTGGTGATCTGTTTGAATTTTATTTGGTGTTTTTGTTCAAGTTTGTTATTTTTGATTTTGGCTGTCGCATGATATCTTGATTTTATCAACATTATTCAAAGGCTTAAGAGGATTTATCAAAGTATAATGGTAACAATCCTGGAGGAGGGAATGGCTACCCACTCCAGTATTTTTACCTGGAAAATCCTATGGACAAAGGAGCCTGTCGGGCTATAGTCCATGGGGTTGCACAAAGGCGGACACGACTTAGCAACTGAACAACAACAGTGATGGCAATAGTCACATCGATACTGTGACTCAGGATGTATGAACAGACTTCTTAATAGAGAATGTGCATATAATGAACATACACTGGGAATTTTCATCAGCCAGGTCAAGAAAATCCATGGAAAAGATGATTTTTCACACACAGAGAAATGTATTGTTAGAAAGCTTAACACTATTTATCTAAAATTTGAGTGTTACTGGACTGACAACTTAATTCATCCTAATATTTAGTGTATTATACATTGAAAAACATCAAACAGAGGCATGAAGACATAGTAGCTTTTGCATCTTTTTAAAACAAGTATAACAATATATCCCCTAGGAATCATTTCAATTGCATTTAAGAAATTAACCCTCAAGTAACAGTGACTTGAATGGAGAGAGATTAATTTCTCTTTCTCGAAGAAGTCTGGGAGCAGGCAGTCTAGGGTTGATGGAGCAAATACAGGGTGTCATCAGAGCCCCAGGCTCTTTTCTCTTTATTCTACCATCTTAATACCTAGCTTCTGTTCTTAGAGTTACCTCATGGTCAAAGATGGCTGCTGGAGCTCCAGACATTACAATCCTACTCCAGTCAGTAAAAAGTAGATATAGGCACACCCATTCCTTTTCAAGGAGATTTCCCAAAGTCCTACACAAACACCTCTATTTATATTTCACTGACTGGAACTTAGTCACACAACCATCCTAACTGTAAGGAAAGTAGTCAGATATTCCTCCATCTGAGCAACTTAGCATCCATCTGAAATTTAAGGTTCTGATACTAAGGAGGAAGGGGAGAATGAGCATAATATAGCAGTTTTTTCCACAAATGACTTCTAAAGCAAACTGATGCATTTTCCAAGGATAAGCTACAATGATGCTTTCTAGTAGAATACCAATAAATTTTGTTGCTAAAGGCAAAGAAAAGACCAAAAAGAAAGAAGAATCTTTAAAGTAGTACTACTCATGACAAAAATGAGCATTTATTGTACAGATCACAAGAATTTGTAAAACTAGTCACAAAGTTAATAAGTATCATGTTTGAGGATTATTGGTAAAACTCCTTTATGACATGGTTCTGTTGTGTATTGCTCAGTATTAGTGAAATCTAATGTGAAGGGGTAATTACTATCACAAGTGTATAATAATAGTAAATATTATTGCAGTTCTATAAAATCACTGATTTCAGAGTTTTAAAAAGCCCCTGACAAGTGTCATATTAAGGGACAAGTGAGGAAAAATTGTTTGACAATTTTTTGTTCTTTTTATTCCTAAAAACCCGTGATGTAGAAGGATTTTGTTCCATTAGTTAATAATAACTTTGTAAGTCATGGTGTAGATAGGAAAACATACATTGAGATAAGTTCTGAAGGAAGACCAGCCGTGTTTACTGTGAGTAAAAAAGATTTCATTGAAACGTGAAATTGCTTACTGTTTTATTCACATGGAATAGGTGGCCGTGAAGGAGGCCACAGGTTTTCATTTTAGAGTGAAATTTAGAAATACAAATAGCGGCTACTTAGTGCATTAAGTTAAATGTATTCAACTTATGCAAGAAAAACTGGGTATCTAGTAAAACCTGCTGATGGTACGCAGAACACGGACAGCCTGTGCCCTGCGCGGTGGTATAGCTGTTCCACTTGTTAACGGAGGTGAAGTGGGCCGCTGTGTAGCTGACACCATGACCTGGCCTTGTGAGACCTCAAGCAGAGAATTGAGTTGTGTCTGCCTGGCCTTCTGACCTATAGAACTGGGTGCTGCTTTAAGCTGTTAAGTCTGTGGTGATTTTTTGCAATAATGGAAAGCAAATGCAAATGAATACAATTTGTTCCAGAGGGTAAGAAATAAACCCTAACAAGATTCAGGGGTCCACAGCATCAATGTAATTTTTAGTCGAATGTTCTAGAGCACTCTGGAACATTCTTTCCAGTTGTGGGCAGATGATTGCATCTTGAATCTCCCACCACCAGGAAAGAAGACAGTGCCTGATATGTGCTTCTGATTTCAGGGGGCAGCACCCTGGGAGTATTAAATCAACCCATTTACAGGGTAACATGGAAGATCGCCAGTTCTGTGTGGGTCTCAGAGCAGAAAAGGGATCTGTGGTAGGTCCAGCTGATGGATGCTTCCACACTGGGTTTGGAACCTATTTCAAGTATGAGTTTGCCTTTTCTGCTTGCAGAGCCTCGGCCAGCATCTCTGACCAAGGAGTTAGACAGTGCTCGATCCATAAACATTGGTTCCCACATAAAGCTACACTGGATCAAGAGACCTACATCACGTAACAAAGGAGGTGAGCAGTGTGTTCGTGACCATGGAGTCTATAGTTCTGTCACATACCCCAGCCCCATAGGCTGCTGGATTGACAGAACGTGGGTGCCATGCCCTTTTGGAGAGAACAGTCTGTGCAGATGGAATGCTATCCTGAGATGGAGCAGACACCTCAAATCATCACATAATTATATGGTGCTGCGTTTGTAAGATGTGGAGGGCGTGGATCCTGGAAGCAAAAGATGCAAGTAATAGTGACCCAGCTTATCATCAGCCTTCATGTCCCCTTTGGGGGATTTCTGTTTTCCTTCTCTGCAACTTTGAATTCTAACGTTTCATAGTGTTGGTTTTTAAAGGGGTAATGGGCCCACCAAGGAACACAGCAAAATCCTATTTAGGTTATTAGTAGAATTAAGCTCATGCTTGATTATGTCAAAGATCTTGTCCCAAGAGTCCAGCAGGTAAAGCAAGTAGTCGTCATACTGGCAGGAGCAATTGACCCCAACCACCAGGCAGAGGCAGGGCATCTCTTAACACACGATGAGCAGGAAGAATATATCTGACACTCAGGTGATCCCAGTGTAGATGATAAATGTAGCCGAAAACACAGTCTGGGAAGATCATGGTGACCAGAGACCCGTGGCCACTCTTATTCAAAGATAAGTGTCTGGGTCATCTCCACAATCTAGCCACCTAGACCAGCAGAGGTGTTCATTGATGGCAAAGAGATTCTAGAATACATGGTGGTGGTCAGTCAGGATAAGTGTCTGTTATTGTCTGTTCAATGGCAGGGATGGTAGTTTTTCTCACTAACCTTCCTCTTGTAAGATTCTTCCAGGAAAAGTAATCAAACAGAATTCTGGACAAGCTTCTCCCAATACTAGTTATATGAAGCAAGTGGGTCCCAAAGAAGTGATGAGCTGCCAACAGAGGGTGCTATACCGTGGTAGATCCCCCTCCAGCTTGTTGCATCATTCTCCCAGCTGGTGAGAGTGTTGGTGGCAGATAGCTCTTTACTGAATTCCCATTCTGGAACTTTCTTGAGGATGGAGAGAGCTGCTCCAGAGAGGAGCCTGCAATTAACACCTCAATTTGAGGCAACTTTGAAGGATGACTTCAGCTCCAGAGTTTCCTGTGGGAATCACTAAGAGCTTTGTGGAGTTGGCATTACATTTCTAATTCACCCTCTCCCAAATCATTCCCCAATAAACCTCCTGAGATCTCTATGTTGGAGTATGATTCTTGGATTTCTGACCTGTGACAGAAGGTTTGTGCCAAATTATATCCCAGTAAAAATACATGAAATGACAGTTTCATCATAGAATTTCTGGTATTGAATACCTTGCTTTTTTGAAGTTGGGGATTTCCAACCCCCCCTTGTTGCTATCTATATTTATGGTGCACTAGTTTTATCTGGAATTTTAAAAATTACTAGCAAGGTTGAAAAGACCGTACAAGTTCATTTACAGAATATCTGTAGGCATGACTGTGGCTGGATCTGGTCTTCATATATCATCCGGGTTGATGGCTATTCCTTTGTCATTCTCCATACTTCACATGGTCCACAGTAGAAGATCTGAAGTATGCTGGTCTTGTTTACCATCATATAAGACACTACTCTGTCCTCCAATTTCCCAAATTCCTAGAAGGGCCAATTCATGAAACTGGGTTGGGAATATGCTCAATATAAATACAACTTTTATTCAAGGATTGTAAACATATCTCATGGCTTCTCTTTGTTTGTTTAAGCTTTTCAAGCTTGTGACTTCAACTTTTCCAAGGCCAGGTTATTTTCTCTGGATGCAGGGCCACATATTTTAGGACTAAATGTGCAGACATATCACTCAGCAGCCATGATTCTGTACTGGAACCCCCTTCAGATGGATAAAAACTTCAACTTTTATCTAATTTCATTAGGAAAGATTAAACAATCTTAGGCTATTTAGAAGCCTTTACAAAAGTCAGAGATACTTTTATAACTCTCAAGACTGCTACAGACATTAAGAAAACTTGATTATGCAAAGAACTGTGTCTCTTGGATGTGGAATTACCCACTGCCAAAAATAACTCAGTTGAGACCTGGGATCTTTTCCCTAGCTCCCAGAGAAGACCTGCTAGTAGGATTAGTTAGCAGACCTGAATCCCCATTTTGAGCAAAGACATCATATGTGATTAATGAAATATTTGGAAACAGACACCACCTGACTTAGGATGGCTTAACTTGAGAAGTTCAAATCTTTATAGGCGTATCATAAATAGCACTTTAACTATAATGAAAAAACTTTGTATTTATGAATTCCTAATAGCTGAAGCTGATGTGCTTTTCTCATAGACTTAAGGAAATGCAAATAATTAGTGACAAGACAATGTGGTGTGTTTATTTGAAAGGTGAAAAAAACTTTTGATTATATGAATTCATGATTGGTTAAAGAGCAGTCACACTCTGAATTAAGCTATAAATCCTTAGCTTATCAGTAAGGCATTGATTGTCACTTTTAAAAAAGACTTGATTATTTATTTATGGCTGGGTCTTCATTGTGCATGGGCTTCTCATTGCAGTGGCTTCTCTTATTTCAGAGCACAGGCCCGAGGCGTGCCGGCTCAGTAATTGTGACCTATGGCTTAGTTGAGGCTTCCCTGGTGGCTCAGATGGTAAAGAATCCATCTGCAATGTGGAAGACTGGGGTTCAATCCCTGGGTTGGGAAGATGTCCTGGAGAAGGGAACGGCTACCCACTCCAGTATTCTGGCCTGGAGAATTCCATGGACAGAGGAGCCTGGCAGGCTGCAATCATGGAGTCACAAAGAGTTGGACACGACTGAGCGACTTTTACTTCACTTCACATGGCTTAGTTGCCCTGCAGCATGCCGGATTTTCCCACACCAGGGGTCAAACCCATGTCCTCTGTGTTGGCAGGTGGATTCTTAAGCACTGGACTACTAGAGAAATCCTGATAGTCACTTTTTAAAACCCTAATGAACAGAGCTAATGAACATCAAGAAAAAGTGATGTGGAGCAAAGGATGGGTTAGTCATTTAGAAAGATCTGGTTGGCAAATTTCAGATTTCAGGGGGAGCTGAATGATCTGATATAAAAACAGGGAAGGCTTCTCTGGAGAAGATGAAGGCTACTGTTAAGATAGGTTCTTCATGCTTTTGAAAAGGGAGCAGGTGTTCACTGTAAGAGAAATCACACTTGAAACTCCTCCCTTAGAATTGACCATTCACACTCATTCACTCGGCAATGGAAAATTTCTCCCCATGTGAACCAAATACTGACCATTTCCAATGTCCCCAGAGCAATCAAAACTGCTGATTCTGATTACTAAGAAATCTACCAGGAAAAGATAGCGCCTTCAGTCCAGTTCTCAGGAACCAAACAACCTATGCCCATTCCTACTCCTGAGATATTTTAAAATATAGATTTGTATTATGCTCTTGTTTTCACTTATTAAACATATGCTTGCCAAAGTGTGTATCCAAAGTGAGGGTTTCCCCCCATGATTATTTGATATTTTAATTATATGGAATGGATGTTATGGAATAAAACTCCAATTCAAGAGTCGACTCTGGGACTCTTAGCTGTCATCCAGAAACTTGATTGTAAATAATGTGAGAATAATATTTTCATTTCTTTCTCTTTTCTCATGTTTTATTTAAAAATTTTTTTAAATTTTGTATTGGGGTAAAAGTGAAACTGTTAGTTGTTCACTCATGTCTGACTCTGCAACCCTAAGGATTGTAGCTCACCAGGCTCTGTCCACGGAATTCTCCAGCCAAGAATACTGGAGTGGGTCACCATTCCCTTCTCCAGGGGATCTTCCCAACCCAGGGATCAAACCTAGGGTCTCCTGCATTGCACGTGGATTCTTTAGGTGAAGAGCAAAGGGACTCAGCCATACAAAATATCTGCATCTCTATTTGTCATCCTTCTGAGGCACAGAGAAAGGAAAAGAGATGAGGATTAACAGTCATTGAGCAGTGTTTAATATGCAGACAGACTATGGATAAAGGATCTTATTTAGTCTTTATAAGCACCTTGCCAAGTAAGTATTATTGTCTACATTTTTTAGGTGAGGAATCTGAGGCTGAGGGAGATGAAGTCAGAGTTAGTAACTGGCAGGACTGAGAACTAACTATGGGTTTATTTTTTGTGCTGGGTTTTTACCAATAATCTGTTATTGTTATTGTTTAGTTGCTAAGTTGTGTCCGGCTCTTTTTTGACCCTATGGACTGTAGCCCGCTAGGCTCCTCTGTCCATGGGATTTTCCAGGCAAGAATACTGGAGTGGGTTGCCAGTTCCTTCTCCAGGGGACGTTCTCAACCCAGGGATCAAACCTGTGTCTCCTTCATTGGCAGGTGGGTTCTTTACCACTGAGCCACCAAGGAAGCCCAACCAAATATGTATCTAAGGGTAAGTCAGTTTATTTGTGTGGCAAAATGGGGCTAATAATGCCTGTCTTTTAGAGTGATTGTAAGGATTGATTCTCCTGATGCTACCAAATTACTTAAAATAGTGTCTGGTACATAGTAAGTTCTCAGTGAATATTAGCTTTCATTATGGTTGATCAGCTAGGTTCTTCCAGATTGTAGGTGCCCGAGCTTGAGTAAGCCTTAGTTTTCTCATCTTTAAAATATGGAAAAATAATTCATCTTGCATGGCTATTGTATTTAACAAGCAGAGACTTTGTCTGGGTTCTGCATGTATTACTTAACTTTCATAGCAGCCTAAATGAGGCAGGTACCCTTCTGCTACCCACTTTATGGATGAAGAAACTGAGGAACTCAGACTGTAAATTTTTTTCAGGGTAATACTGCCGGTAATTAGCTGAACTGAGATTCAAACCCAGACACTCCAGCTCAGCGTTTGAGTTTGTAATGACTGCTCCGTGCTACAGATGCAATGAAATAATATTTGTAAAGCATCTGTCCAGTTTCTGACACTTCTCAGCAGTCTGGTAGATATCAGCTCCTTTTCCGTCTTCTGAATAAATACCTTTTGAAATTCTGGTGGAATGCAGAGTGATGTGAATTCTTCAGCTGGCCCGCTTGCTTTTCTAAAATATCCAAGTTTGTGTGACAACCACATCCCTGTGCTCTTTCGGGGGTGCCCGGAAGCATGTGAGCATACCCCTCTCTCTGATTCGGCCCACCTTGGATCATCTTTCCTGTTGACGTGTTGGAGTTCTGGAAGCGGCGTCAAAGCTCATGCCCTCGCGCGTGAGCCCTGACCTCCCGGAGAGCAGCTGTCTCTAATGACAGTTCTGAGCAGAACAGCTGGAGGGCCAGCTGATGTTTCTAATGACTGAGAACTAGTAAATGGAGATAAGACAGGCAAGGAGACCGTGCCTGACCGCAGCGCACACCACCGATCGCTGATGCTGGGAGTTCTCTGGGGAGGAAGCTCTGAGAATTTCAGGCGGGACGATTCTGTGCCGGGCACGACTGCCCTTAGAAAATCAGCCTGGATTATTTCACGCGTGGTCGGACTTGTATTAATAGCATCCTTGACTGTTGGATACGAAATGCTGGTAATTCCATTGTCATAGCAATGACTAAAAATGAAAGTAACTTAATGTTGCCACATATTGCTGCCCTGAGGTCAGGAGGTGGTGTATACCTCTACGGGGAACTGCTTCCGGTAAGGCCCACGGGGTTTACCAGGGATGATGAGAAGGCTTCCTTTCCCAGGGCCTTGCTGCTTACAGTGAGGGGGCAGCCTGGAGCTCTTAGCATCAGCCCCACCTGGGAGCTTATTTCAAATACAGAATTTAGGCCCCGCCCCCAAACTCCAAATCTGCATTTTAACAAGATCCGCTGTGATCTGGATGCACATTAACGTTTGAGAAGCCTTATCATACCAAAGAGACAATGGACTTTGAAATAAGAAGTTCCGGGTGGAAATCGAGACTGTCTCTTACTAGCTCTGTTACCATGGGAGGGTCTCTCAACCTTTCTGAGCCCCGGTTTCCTGGTCTCTAAACAGCTCTTAATACCCCCCTCATGGTGCAGGCACATAACAGGTATTCAGCGCTTGCCATTCCCCTTCTCCTGCCTCCTTTCCTTCTGAGCACAGAGGAGAAGCAGTTCGGTTCTTTGGCGATCATCAGAAAAGTGTGGCAAGATGAAGAAATGAGGAATTTCCCCCTTCTCCCCACCCACTTGTCTCATCTTTCATTTCTCTTCTCTCTCCTGCCTTCTTTCCACAGTTATGGACACAGTTCTAACCAGGCTCCAGCTGGAGCATTGCTGGGAGGTGACAAAGCCTGGAACAGAGGGCCTGTCTGGCTGTGACCTGGATTGGGAGAGGCCAGGACTCCTGGTACAAATGGGTCAGGGGTCAGGTAAGAGGACAAAGTGATTTTCAAAATAAAATTAGGGAATGACAGGATGGATCTGTAGAGAAAGAGCCCCCAGGGGCAAGTTCAGGTTCGGGGAATTGGGTTAGGCAGACATGGGTGTGGGAGCGAGGGTGGAGGGAAAGGGGAATGGGGAACAGGGAAGTATCTGGGAATAAAGAAGACGAAAATAAACTTGTTAGGACACTTTCAGTCTTTTCACTTCACCCTCTTCTGTGCTCCCACTGTCCCCTGCACACTATACTACCAAGGTACCCACTGCTTTGAATGGAATCACAGGATTGATTCTTTGATTAGACTAAAAGCATTCTGGGGATGAATACTATCCTAGGGATCATGCCTTATTTCACTGGTTTCTATATCTAGAATGTATAAGTGAATACTCTGTTAAATGGTAAATGAATGAATGAAATTTTTGCTTCCAATGCTACAACTCCATCACAGTCTAATCCTTAGGGGAATCATGGTGCCTTTAACAAGGCAAACGAGAGGCTCTCTGTTGGTCTCCAATCCCGTATGCCTCCATCAGGTAGCAGGCTGGATTCCCCAAGGCTCCTTTCTTTTTACAGCTGATGTCTGATGTGTGGAGAAGGACCAATGGGGAAAAGATGGTGAGTTGGCAGAATCTCTAGTCTTTCGGTTTTCCTTTCCTTGTGGTTTTGACTATGGTTAGATTGATGGTCTGTTACTTTCCAGGGAACCAGCTATCAAGCTCAGAGAGACTTAGAAAGAATGATGATGCCTTTCTTTACTGAAGAGCCATCTGTCAGCTCCCTGTGATGGCTCAAAAGGCCAGTCTCTGAGACCCCAGCTCAGGGATGCATCTGAACTGTGATGGGGAGATTGAAACTGGCCTATGAGAGATGGACAGAAAATCAAGCTTCTCCATTCTGGAGGAGAAGAGGGCCAACAGCCAGGTGATGCTGAGAACCCTTGGAAGGCAACAAAAGTCTCAAGGCTGTGGCCCATGAGGGAGATTGCTTGGTGAGCTTGGCTGCTTTCCTGAAATGGATGTCAGGAGCAGAGAGCTCAATTATTCCAACAGCCCCTGGGCCACAGAACCTGAGACTAATTGCCACTGGGGGCTACTCAACCTGTATTTCATTCCATAGCATATCACTCCAGAGCTTGTTTCTGTGGCTCAGCAAACCCACCTACTGGGCTTCCCAGGTGACGCAGTGGTAAAGAATTTGCCTGCCAATGCAGGAGATGCAAGTTCAATCCATGGGTCCAGAAGATCCCCTGGAGAAGGAAATGGCAACCCATTCCACTTCTTGGCTGGAGCATTCCATGGACAGAGGAGTCTGGTGGTCTACAGTCCATGAGGTATCAAAGAATTGGACATGGTTAAGTGACTGAGCACACAAACCCATCTACAGCCTGGAGTTTCTTCCCCAGAGTGAGGGCGATTGGTGGGAAATGGAGGGCGGTGCGGCTGTTGGAACTCCCCTGCTGAAAGTCAATCAGTGAAAGGAAACCCTGCTTTTCCTCTCCCCTGCTCATCCCAGCAGGTCTTTTATCATGCTCCAGCTTTCTGAAGACTTCATCCTTCTCCTCAGAAGACTCCAGACAGAGGAGGGGAGCTGGGAGTCACTGGTGGGTAGGTGGATGGGGGCAGAGACGACCATGGCTCTGCCTGCAGCAGGCAAAGTGCTGAAAGGGGTTTTGAATCCTTTCTCTATTTTCTCCCCCCACTTTTTTTTTTTTTTTTTCTATTAGTTGGGATGGATGAGGTGGGTCAGAGGGCTGGGCAGAGGAGAGAGGGAAGGGCAAGAAAGTAGGGAGTGGAGAGTATTTGGCACTTTATGTGCAGTGTGAACTGTCTCCCCTCCCCCCGTTCATTTAAAAGTTAGGTCAAATTTGGGACTTCCCTGGTGGTCCAGTACTTTCAAAGCAGGAGGCATGGGTTTCATCCCAAGTTGGGGAACTAAGATCTCACATAATGTGCAGGTCAAAAAATTAGGTCAAACTAAAAATATATGTATTTTGTGGTTTCATAAAACCTCATTTATTGTCTTTATAAAGAAAATAGAAGTAACAGCAATATATATATATATTAAATTTATATATATGAATATATATGTATATTTATATATAAATTTAATGACTATGAGCAAGAGAAAGTGGTAGCATTATAAAAAACATCCAGTCCAGGAGCTCCTTTTATTTTTTCCAGTCCCAAGTTGTACTCACGTTCTGACAGAACATTTGTATCATCCTGCCACAGAAAGAACCACAACCAGAGGAGGTGTTGATTGAGGAAAAAAAGAGCCTATGAGGGTAAGTGGGAGAAGAAAGCTACAGATAGCAATGTGCCACATGACTAGATGTGGAGAGGAAGTGTTTCATAACTATGCATATTCTCTCCTAGACTTGATAGGTGTATAGGTATATATATTAATCAGTCCCTTTTCTCTCCTTTCTCATCCCCCCTCTATCTAATATAAAGCAGTTAACCCTGTAATTTGGCATTTAAGTCACAGAAGAGCAATTGTTGTACCTGAGCTGGGAGGAACTATTCTGGGAGGTTAAGTGACATATGGGAGGTGGTGTCTTTTTCAGGGGCTAGTGAGTCTGTCCCTAGTTGTGTAAGGGACAGTTGCATCACATTAGGGATAATGTGATGTTATGTCTTTTGGGGGAAGTTCTAACCTGGGGTAAAGGGTTCTGCTGTCTATGTTCAGCTCAGCGTCGTCACCGTGCTGTCCTCTGAAATACAGAGGAGAAGGCAGGAACCATGTGTCTTGCAATCTCCTTTCCTGTGGGGTTCCGGCTAGCGCTTGTCCACAAGTAGTTCTCAGGTACAATATGGACAAGGCAAAGCCATTCTCCAGAAACTGTTGCTGTCAAGGTGTGTAGGCAGCTTCGCTTCTCCATGAACCAAGAACCATCTGCCTCACAGCCGCAGCCTGAGATGTCACAGCCTCCCAGAGACTCAAGAATGTCAGCAGTTACCTGGCCTGGCTTGCCTAACCTTTTTTCTTCCTGCTTTTGCAAAGCTTGTGTAAGACTCTCATTTCTTTCCTTTTTGCGGCTAATATTTCATTGTATATAGGTACTACATCTCCCTTATCTGTTCCTCTGTTGATGGACATTTCGGTTGCTTCCATGTCCTGGCTATTGTAAACAGTGCTGCAGTGAACTTTGGGGTGCATGCATCTATTTGAATTATGGTTTTCTCTGGCTATATGCCCAGGAGTGGGATTGCTGGGTCATACCAGAGTTCTGTTTTGGGTTTTTGTAAAGCAACTATACTTCAATAAAAATTTCAAAAAGACTCTCACTTCTATCTGAAATCCTTAACTTCAGATTAAGATTTTAATAAACAGCCCAGAAATTCAAGGAAGAGTGTTTTTTGGTTTTTGTTTTGTTTTTTGTTTTTCCCTGATGAATCCCCATGACAATGCTGAATGTCCTGGCACGGGGGCTGAGTGTGGTCATGTGTCTCTCATACCACCTGGCAACACCTGGAACTTTTCAACACTCTGCCCAGCAGTGTTTGTTGCAGCGACTTCTGTCTGAGTGCCAAGGGAGATGTGGTCAGCGGGAGAACAAGATGGCAGTCTGGACTGTCTCAACGTAGCAGCTGTGTGGTCTGGTGACAGGCAAGGGTCACCCTGGGGTCCTTGCTGTTGATTATAATGGTTGGGTGACTTTGGCAGGTGACCTGGGTTGACAGTGCCAGAATCTACATAGAGGCGGCTCAGAATCTAGTCGGCCGGATGCCCTAAGAGTGGGTCCCTCTGGCTATTCTAGAAACCTTCCTAGAGGTAGGAATGTTGCCCAGCTTTGGCCTCAGGTAGTCCCATTGGGTTCACTGGGATGGCTGGCCCAGCATCTGTGGCAGGAATCTCTGGCACCGAGTCAGGGTTCTGTGGAGGTGGCCAAGCGCACGGACTCTGGAGGTCCACTGGTGACAGTCGAATCCTGCCGCACCACTTACCAACAGCGTGACCTAGGGCCATCTCTAGACCTTAGTTTCTTCATCTGTATAATGGGGCTATTAACAGTATTTACCCCATGGGATCTTAATCCATGTAAAATGCTTAGAACAGTATCTTTCTCATAGTAAGTGCTATGTGAGAATAAGTACTGTTACAACGACACTGAGGAAAGACAGGTGAGCGTGGTGATGGAGGCTTCAGACAAGTGGGGTCAGTGATGCCGAGGGCAGCACCCCCAGGTCCAGGCTGCTGTGGACTTATGCTAGACTCCTGTGGAGAGTGATGAGGCTGCAAGTGGACAATAAGAGTGAGGTTTTCACTAAAACCCTGGGCAATGGCAGTGCCCTAGCAGATCGGGGATGTGGGGAGGCAGTCTCCTCCCTGGCATAGAACACAGCCTGGCAGGGCAGCAGGAGTCAGCAGAGAGGTGACAGAGCCTGGCAGGGGGACATGTGCTCGGGAGCTGACTGGGCTTGCTCTGGGCTGCATGCCAGGCACTCTTGAGATCGCCCAAAATAGCTGAGGGGGGACTTTGCAAGGGATGTGAGAGTCTTAAGACCTGGATTATATTTACATCAGATACCAGTCCCTTGGGTGGAAAGAGGTCTGGTGACAGATAGACTTGGTTTGAATCCCACCTCTGCTACTTACTAAACTGTAAATACATGGAGAGCAGAGGGCATCTTTTTCATTATGGAGCAGACAGAAGGATTCAGTCCATGCATGAATGAATTCGATATCCTGGAACCTCAGCTTCCCCATCTGTAGGATGATGAGAGTGTGAAAACCACTAGAGGTGATGTAAGGAATACATTAGACAGTTGTCCACAGGCACCTAAAGTTCTTCATGAATATGCATTACTTCTTTTTTTAATAGTAAATATTCAGTGTCTTGCTTAAATAGAAACACCATATATTTGTTGACTAGAACTGATTAATACTCTTTTGGTCAAGAAAGCAGTACATTCTACACACACCAGAGACTACATCCTTTAAGAGATCTTATGTTTTTCCCAGTTTTATCAGTGCTGTCTTTTTTTGATTATTTATTTATTTGGCTGTGTCCACTCTTAGCTGTGGCATGTGGGATGTTTAGTTGCAGCATATGAGGTCTAGTTCCCTGACCAGAGATTTAACCTGGGCCTTCTGCCTTGGGAGTGCAGAGTCCTAGCAACTGGACCACCAGGGAAGTCCCTTGATCAGTGTTTTTAATTGTCACTTATGACTCAATCCTTTCTGATGAAAATCAAAATATAGCTACTAGCTACTGGGGCACACTGTTGAATTTTAGGAGAGTAAAAGATTGGAGATAGGTTACTCAATGATTGAAACAGATTATGACTTGACTTGGAAAAGCTATGCTACAGGGGAAAAAATTGATCTGACCCAATAATTCAAAAGATGTGAACACTACAAATTATTATTAGGCTTTCCCTTTCTATGCACACTTAATGTGCTTTCTGACCAAACCTGTGAAGGCACGCTTGGAATAATGGAGTTAATACGTGTTTTTGGGCCCATGGCAGGTCCTCTGAATGATCAGTGGGGAAGGGCCTGTTTCATGTCTTGTCCTCTTTGTCCATCTTGATGTCTCCCCATCAATCCTCCATGTTGTGGCACTGGAAGTCAGGTATCGAAATGTATTAAGTCTGACCTTAAGTTTAAATCCATCATCAAATCATCTTGCTCTAGTTTGCAAGTGTATCCCTTTCTTTCCTATGCTGCAAGATGCTGGGGTTTGCTATTGCCATTTTCTTCAGAATTAGAATAGTCTTTGGTTGGCTTCTGGGGGTGGGAATAATATTCTGGATGATTAAAACTGCCTGCTATTTAACTGTCAGATAGGATGGGTATGCTGAGTGTTTTTGAAGGAGAACAAAGCAAGTATCAAATGTACTGCTACCACCTTAATATAACTTATTATATATAACACTTTATTGAATCAAAGTGTTTCTTTTTTACAACTATTTTATAAGGCATGGTGTATAGTTAAGAGTAAAATCACTGCTTGGAAAGTTTCTTCATTTCTGACATCCTTCAGTTCTGTTTCAAGATCAGAGAGAACTTCCCACTCTGCAGAAGGTATTATTTATTGTTGTGGGATAAATTTTCTCTAAGAACAAGCCATGGCTGCTTAACGCAAGCAGTACGGAGCACAGCAACCAAATGGCTTGAATAACAAAACATATCAAAATGTGAATCACCACTGTCAGATGCGAGCTTTTAAGAACTTTAATTGATATAATTATTATTAGTATGCAATAGGTCTTACAACAAATGTAGATACAATGACATCAAATAGCAAAGAAGTTGCACGTCTTTCCATCTTTAAATGGTGTGGGCTTACCCCAAGAAAGCAATCTGGCACTGGTCTCTTGGTTAGCACTATTACCAATATCACCTAGCACTTAAAAATCCAAGTTGAAATGGTACATTCATTTGCCAAAAGAGGTAAAAGGCAAAGAAGGTGAATCAACGTGCAAATTAGCATCTGGCCCAGTCGCAAAATTCATTTCCCAGATGCGAAGGATTGAACCATGCACCCCTGCAAGCAAGACAAAGGGCAAACAGATGATGGTAAACCCAAATCAACTCCACAGAGAACTCAGAAGACTTTGGGATGGTAAAGGCCAGGTCCACGCTGTTAGCGCTCAGATATCCACACGTGTTACCCTAACTCAACAGTCTGTGAGACCTGCGTCCTGGGCCATCCTTTCATTCAGGGATGGAAACCCTCCTTTGTGGTCCCAGGAAGTCAGGCAGGAGCACTGGGGCATAGCTCAGAGCTCTAAGAGCTGTCTGTATGTAGCTATTATACAGGTGTCATTTTACACATTTTAGTAAAAACAACACACCAAACAAGAAACCAAGATCACTTATACATCTATGTAATACTTAAAATGTCTATAAATATTTTTCTCCAGAAACTGAAAACACTGTAGACATGACTTCATTAATCCTCACAGCAGATTTGTGAGGTAGCATGGGGTGAGGTCCATAGGACACCATCACGCCCGCCTAAGAAATGAAGACACAGACGTCCAGGGAGGGCCAGGGCCTTCATCAGGGCCACAAGAAAACAAGGTTGAAGCCCATTCTGTCAGCGTTTGTAACCTGTATTCTAGAAGGGGCTTCTTCTAGTGTTAGTGACATTCTCTCTAACACTTTCTGACTAGTCCAGTGCCTGGATGGTGTGTGGTTGTTTTGGACCCACTGGAGTCATTTCCCTTATGTAGACCTGAACAGACTCGCTCCCTGAGATAAAGGACGTCACTTATTGGCATATGTTGTGTGCGTGTGTGTGTTGAATGCAGTTGTTAACATTTTTGGCCAACTCAAAAACAGAAAAATGCACTTGGCAAAATAAGGTTCAACCCATAGGTATTTTCTACTAGCATAACAAGGACTTCCCGAGGGTTTAGGGGAAGCTGTCACCTTGCAGAATGCATGTGCTGCAGGTCCAGAGCCCTCTCTTTATCATAAAGATCCTGAAGTTCATAAGAGCAACCAACCTATCAAAGGCTCTTGGACAACAGCAACCTTGGTGAGGAAAGCTGCTTGCTGACCCACTGATTTATAATTGATCAGGATTCCCTGGGAAGAGGTTGGTCCCTCTCACCTAAGTGTTTTTGACTGAAGCAACATCCAGAAGACCACCTCTCCAAAGGGGCTTCATAAACATTTTGTCAACATATCCGTGTCCGAGTGAAGAGAAAATATATGGAAAGTCCTTTGTTTTTGTTGAAGTGTCCTTTGCCAAACCAAAAGCCTATGGGGGTAAGGCTATGGGAAGGAAAGAGGGACAGTTATTCAGGCCAAGCATTGCTAAAAGGGGGCATCCTCGGTCATTCCTGGCCACTTTTCTGAGAAAGTCCACTTTTTAAAAATTTTCAAAATCAGAGATATGAGAATTCCTGGAAGCCTACTTCTCATTCCCTCCTCCTGTTATAAAATACTTATCTAGGGGTTGCTCACTCTCCTTTGGTACCTAGGGAGTTTAGGATTAATTTCTTTCAGAGCCAGGGGTTGGCAGGCTGTGGAAAGTAGCACAGGTCTAATGTTTCTGACACCAGAGAGGTTTAGAACTGCCTGGCAGTGGCCGTTTCCATGTCGGTACTTCATTAGGTCACAGCAAGTGACAGGATGAGTCCAAGGTCAAGTTTCTGGAAACTAAACAGAGTCATGGCAGCAGGTCCAAGTTTAGAAATAAAAAAATGCAGTTTCACGTTCTGTATGATAGCGTCGGACAAGAGAACACATTTTGAAACAGAACTTAATGTATATTTTGTACGCCATGAAATCAGACATAAGATGACAGTTGCTATCACCAGGTGTTTTAGGAGGACAGGGTTAGAGCCATGAAATAAAGCTATCTAGAAAACACAGAGGAATAAAAAGGCAATCATGCGCAAAAACAACTCATCAAACTAAATACTTTAAACACAATGCCAACAAACTAAATACTTTTCAGATAAAAAGTTAACGAATCATTTCATTTAGTTAAAAGTAAAAACTATCACTAACCTGGAACGTCTTGCTTTGTCACAATGGGCATCACAATAAATTAGGGTTTCTCACACTTGGCACTATTGACATTTGCGGCCAGATAACTCCCAGTTAGGGTGGGCTATCTTCTACATTGTGGGATATTCAGCACATCCATGGCCTCTACCCATGGCCTCTAGCACCCCTAAGGGGTGACACTCAAAAATTATACCAGGCATTTTCAAATGTTCCCAGTGGGGCAGTGGGATGCAATTACCTGCTGTTGAGAACATGGCCGGAAATGGATGACCACAAAGACAATCAGTTCTTTCTCAAAATTCGTGACACAGGATTTTAAAACTGTGTACCCAGGGGTGTTCATCTATTAAATGGCAGAATTAGTAAGGTAAGCGTTTGGGGAAAATAAATGGATTAATCATGGTGTCCATTTCCTATGGAAAAGGCTCACTGAGTAATTGCAGAAAAACTAGTGCCTTTAAAAAATTAAAAAAAAAAAAAAGTTTACAGCCATTATCCAACAGACAGTAAGGCAGTGAACCAGTTGCTTTGTGGGTAGAAAGCAAGGATTCTACAGGTTCCTCCATGCAGCAGATGCTTCTGACAGTCACTGGGGGCTGATCCTACCTTCCTTAATGAGGTATTCAATGCATGTTGCCCCACTTCCCTCCCGCCCTCCTCCATGACCCCCCACCCTACACTCACTCCACACGCCTCTCTCTTTCTCTCCTACAACTAAACTCATTGCACAGCCTTCTTCTGTGGAACCGCAACTCCACCGAAAGCTTGCGGGCTGGGGTCCCAGCTGCGGTTGGCTAGATAACCGGGCATCCTTAGCAGACACAGATGGCCTGGAGGGGGGGCCGAGGGGCTGGCACGCTGAGATCCGACAGCAGTCTGCTACTCTGTAGTAGTACTCGGCCGGCGGGTCCCCTCCAGGGCACCTTCTTGCTTCCTCTCTCCCTAATTAGACAGCTAAGAAGCTGGCCTCCAGCTTGCAGAGCCAAGCAGGTATCCGATCAGACACAACCAGATAAACCAAGATTAAAAAGGAATCTGAGAAACCCCTGCTTCCTTACCTGTAGGGCAAACTCCTCCCCACCCTCATGGAGATTTAATGTAACTTCATAAAGAAAAGTTTAAGAAATACCACACACAGAAAGTTCCCCTAAAATTAACCCCTGATGACACAACTTGATCCATCCCTCTTCCTGGTTCTTCTCTCGGTGGGACCCCCGCTAGGTACAGACGTCACCACCGTGGCGTCCAGCCTGGACGGCTCAGGGTTGGCCCAGGTCCGCTGCATATCAGACTCCACTCACTTTTAAATAATTTTGTTTTTTTGTTTTTTTGGTACCAGAAAGGAGAAGTTGCAGCAGCCAGAGGAGAGGGAGGAAAAAAAACAAAACAACCAAACCAACAAAACAGGATTGTCGCTCAAGGCGCCTCAGGTACTTGTTATTAATTCTACTGGATAAGCACTGATAAATAAAGACAGTTATTCCTCATCCCGGGCACGTTCTTTCGTTAGGAGTCGTCATACAGAGGGTTGTTGTAGTTTCCCCAGGACCCGTAGTCATGGTCGTCCAAGAGCCTTCCGTAGGAAGAATGCCTGGTGGGAAGAAGAGGCTGTGGTTAGTTGGGGAAGTTGCCCATGTTGTGGACAGCCCCGTGCCCTGGGGCCTGAAGGGGAAGGGAAGATGTGATTCTTCACAGGACAAACTCTTGGTAGCAGACCCACCAAGCAGGGAGGCCCCAGTCTGCAAACTCCCTGTAAGTTATGACCGATCCACTGGGAGCCCTATGGGCGCCTTCTGTTGAGATCTGCTGGATCCTTCTCTCTCCTTGACCTCTGGTGCTGGAGAAGGAAGAGGCTTCATTTCCATGGCTAGTTAATAAGAAGTAAGGGGAAAGCAAAGGTTGCATTCCTGGCATTTTAGCTTAGGTTCTGGACTTCATTTTCCCTGAAATGATAATGACAGAACCATACCCACTGATACTCTCATCACCCCCTGAACTTCATTTAATGTTTTATCATCATCTACAGAGTTTTTCTATGTTCCATGGTCATGTGAGCCTCAAAATAAAGCCATGGGCCAGTATTGCTTATCCTTACTTCTTCAATGAGGAGAATAGGGCTCGGAGATGTTAACGGACACACCCAAAGTCACCCAACTGAGCTATGAGTTGAGCCCCCACCTCTGGGATCTGAACCCAGTGCTCTGAGCTCAGCTTCTTAGAGTTTGATTAGCACCTGAGTTCAATGGTAATATGCACTTATAAGGCTTTGCTGGGTCATTCCGGGAACCTGTTCCACAATTAATATTGTTTCTAGAAGAAACTGAAATCAGATTGTTATCATGCTTCCATTTAAAACCATTGAGCAGCCCCTCACCCCACACAGAGTAAAAGCCGAAGTCACCACGATAGTTTGCAAAGCCCTCCAGGGTCTGGCTCCTGATATTACCTCTCCGAGCATATCAGCTACTATGCCAGTGCCTCTTGCTCTTTCTGCTCATGCCTGACACACCTTTTTCAGGGCCTTTGCACTTACTGTTCCCTCATCTTGGAACATTTTTCCTCCAGATCTCCACACAGTTCTTTTCATTTTCTTCAAGTCTGCACAAATTTCACCTTCTCAAGGAGGCCTTCCTTAGAAAATCTATTTAAACTTGTAACTCCCATCCCACAGCACTCCCTGCTTAATTTTACTCATAGTACTCATCACCTTCTAACATACCATATAATTTACTTATTTATACTGTTATTGCCTCTCTCCTCTAATTAGACTTCATGTATGGATTATTTGCCTGATTTATTTGTTCTTAACTGTAATTCCAGCACCTAAAAGAGTAAAGCCTCAATAAATAGTAAGTCCTCAATAAATGCTTATGGAAGAAATAGTGATTGGAAAAAAAAATATCCTGAAAATTCAATCTGTTCACAAGATGGGAGCTTCTTGGAAAGGATTATGTCATTTTAAGGCTAAAACTAATGACAGGACTGAGAGAATATTACAAAATGAGACCCTGGTGCTTCTGAGATTCAGGCTAGCTTGTGAATTTTTACACCTTGCCACTGGAAATCAGGAATGCTATATATATAGTACAGACAAACATACCCCCCTAATTTCTGTCTCACCTAAATATGAAAATTAAACAAAATGAAAATACAACCCAAGAGGCACAAAAAGCATTTGTTATATACTTCTCTCTGTTGCTAAAATAACTGCTGTCACTCTTCTAAACTTACTTATATCTGTCAGGTATTTGAGAAGAGATGATCTTGAAAAGAACCAGATTCTTGATGTGTTGGCTTCAGTCTCTTAGCTTTCAAGATTCTGATTTCTGTCCTGAAGGCTGCCTCAGTAGACCCAGTCTATATACCTGAAAACTTCCACAGTGTACTTTGTTTTTAAAGGTGCACGAAGGAAAGAGGTCACAAATAACACACCACTGATCTATTGATTGGCAGGAATAGGGGAGGTTAGTGTAGAACACTCCAGCCACACTTAAGTCCTCCAACTCCAATCAAAGCCTTTAACTGGATGGTTGAGAAATGGAAGCTATGGGATGAATAAGTAAAAACCTAGGGATTACAAGACTGGGGCGTCCTGACTCTTTGTGCTCTCAAGGACAGTAGCCTGCCTACCTGACTCCTCTGTCCATGGGATTTCCCAGGCAAGAATACTGGAGTGGTTGCCATTTCCTCCTCCAGGGGATCTTCCTGACCCAGGGATTCAGCCAGCATCTCCTACATTGGCAGGTGGGTTCTTTACCACTGAGTCACCAGGGAAGCCCTTATAAGATTGGAGCTGGGCCTAAATTTCAGCATGATTTACTGTGGCAAGCCTGGCCAACAAGGACCCAACAAACACATTCTCTTATTGATAGAATTCTCCTGCCTCACCTTTGCATGGTAATTTAACTTCTCACAGCATTTTTATATCTATCATGTAATTTTATTCTCATAAAATATCAGTTGAACCTATAGATGTACATCCTAGACTATAACTTTAACCCCATATTTCTTCTTCTACAAAATGGAGAAACAAAAAAAAATTGCATTAGAATTTTTAGATGGATTAAATGAGGTAATGCATATAAAAGACCTGGCACATAGTAAAGGCACAATAAATGTTGGCCAACATTGTTTTTCAATTTTTATTATAATGAAACATATAGGAACTCATGGTAGATCTGCAAAGAATAAAAAAGTTTACTAAGTGAAAATTGAACCTCCTTCACTTTCACCAGGAACTCCTGAAACTATGCCCCAGGCATGATTATAAAACCAGCTTCTTATATTATCATTCAACAAAATTATTACCATGCTGGAGTCAGGTTAGAGGATTAAAAAATCTTCTGGGCATCAGGTCTTACTGCTTGTGGTTATTGCAGGCAAGACTATTTGATCAGAGCTATACCTGAACCTCTTGTGTTGTTAAGAGATGTCTACTACGACTACTATTACTACCACACACACACACACACACACACACACAAGTAAAATAAAGGAAAAAGATGGAGCTTTCATTTCTCTTTGTCTTCTCATTTGAATGAACTGCGAGTTGAACAAATTACTGATAAATGAGGAAAGCAATGTAAGAGATAGAGATAAAATGTATTTGGGAATGTACTGAACCCGTGGTAGTGTAGTTGCTCAGTCGTGTCCAACTCTTGCGACCCCATGGACTGTAGCCTGTCAGGTTCCTCTGTCCATAGGACTCTCCAGACAAGAATACTGGAGTGGGTATCTATGCCCTTCTCTAGGGGATCTTCTTGACCCATGGATCAAACCCAGGTCTCCTGCATTGCAGACAGATACTCTACCCTCTGAGCCAGCAGAGAAGCCCCACCGAACCCAAAGGGCATGTTTTATTATGAGCCTAAACAAGAATTGGGTGAGCTGGAATTCAAGCCAGATTTGGGTAAATCCTGTAATGCTGCAGAAAGAAGAAGACAAACACATCATTTTGTGTGTGTGTATGTGTGTGTGTGTACATGTCTGTGAGATAAGTAGAGAATCATTAGTGATCACTTTCAACTAGCTCTCCAGGTCAGAACTTCATAAATCATGGCATGTTTTAGATGGAAACGGGGGACTTTTCAAGATTGGCATTTGTGGAGCCTGAAGTGGTGAAAAATCTCCCACTCCCACAATTAGGAAGATGGGGCTTAGCTCCAGGGATCTGAAAGACGGTTGCTATGATGTCATGGGGAGGGCTGCTACTAAAACTAAGGTCAGCTGGCTCTGTACTGCAAGGCGGCTGATCTAATTTCAATCTGAAGAGCCCTCTGTATGAATGACATCATCGTCAGGTCAAGGCACTTTTGTTTACTCCATTGCTTCATAAAGACCTGCAGGCAGCCAGCACAGCTAAGGTTTCCATTTGCTGTGCACTGGCTCCCCTAGACGGTAAACCTCCCGGGGGGCAGATTATGACTTACTTTGCTTCTAATTTTCTGAATGTCTGATATGTTGCTCTTAACACAATGATACTTTTATAAATACTTGATGATCACTGCTTAGATCCAGTGTAGCATATGAACAGGACACAGAGAAAATACACTGTTTCCTTGGTCAATACCAGCAGGGATTAGTATGTGCCCAGTCACTTAGTCGCATCCAACTCTGCAACCCCGTGGACTGTAGCCCGCCAGGCTCTTCTGTCCATGGAATTTTCCTGGCAAGAATACTAGAGTGGGTTGTCATTTCCTCCTCCAGGGGATCTTCCCGACCCACATTTCCCGTGTCTCCTGCATTGCAGGCGGATTCTTTATTATTGGGATTAGGATGGCCTGTAGCCATCCGCACATATATGGAATCTAGAAAAATGGTCCTGATGAACCTATTTTAGCAGGGCAGGAATAGAGACTTTAGCAGATGCAGACATAGACACTTGTAGACACAGAAGTAGGGTGTGGAGAGGAGAGGGGGTGTTGAACTGAGACAGTAGAATTGACATATACACTATCGTGTGTAAAGCAGAAAGCTAGTGGGAAGCAACTATATAGGAAAGGGAGCTCAGGTCGGTGCTCTGTGATGATTTGAGGATGAGATGGGGGGAGGGTGAGAGGGAGGCTCAAGAGGAAGGGGATGTATGTATACATATAGCTGATTCACTTTGTTGAGCAGCAGAAATCAACACAACATTGTAAAGCAATTATACTTTCTTTCCAAAGAAAAAAAAAAGGAACATAGAGGGCCAAAGCCACAGTTTTGACCTTAAAGATTAGAAGAGGAAAGAAAATTAGAATTTCTCCTATGCAATGACATGGCTTTAAAGCATTCAGCATGAGCTCATAGCCCCTGTAAATCAGTGACACTATGCTTATTGTCACTGTTGTTCTACTGTATCAGATGGTTTAGTTAGCTAACAACAGAACCCAAGGGGACAAAATGGGATATGATTTATGTGAAGCCCTTGCCTCATTGATTTCTTCTCAAGTGGTTTTGCTCTAACAAAGCAGCAGTCCCCACTCCCTCTCCCCCCGCCCCAATTGATCAATGATGCCTTCTTGGTGACAACTGGTAAATGTAGTGGTGACGCTTGTGGTTTGAAGCCTTTTCCACAACTGTGAAAACGTACCTATTTTAAGATAGCTATAGCATCAATACTTAATAGAACTCAGTGGTCTTTGAAAATGAATGAGGTGTTTACTGTTTGTCGAGACAAACATATTTTAGAAAACACCTCCTCCTTTATAAGGGTCAACTCCAGGTCTCCATCAGGTCTACAACTTGGCTTATTACTATTCCTCCTAAGGTCCTCTTGTCCCTAGTTAAGTGTATCTTTCCATTCAATCATTGGGGCTTATTACATGCTAAAAAGGAGAGTTATAAATATGAATAAGATATGGCTTAGTGCTGGGAAAACATAACTGAACTTGCAGCTCATTAGTCATTAGCCATTAAGCCTTAGACTCGCATCATCCATTAGCAAAGCCAGTTTTGTGTAGCTGTCACTGTCTCCTTTGTTTATGTCTGTGGCTTTTTTTTTTTTTTTTTCCTGATTCTCATTTCCCTGCCTGGCTTCTTTCACTTATTCATCGGAAAGTTACCATTGATCAGGCCTTATTCTGGGGCCTTATTCCAGGCTATTCTAGTGAACTAAGAGACAGAAATTTCTGTCCTAAGGGAGCTTACATTCCAGTGGGAGCATCCCTTAGAAGAAATGAAGCAACTCTCATGGTTAACAACAGAGTCCAAAATGCAGTACTTGGGTATAATCTCAAAAATGACAGAATGATCTTGGTTCCTTTCCAAGGCAAACCATTCAAAATCACAGTAATCCAAGTCTTTGTCCCAATCACTGATGGTGAAGAAGCTGAAGTTGACCAGTTCTATGAAGACCTACAAAACCTTCTAGAACTAACACCAAAAATGATGTCCTTTTCATCATAGGGGATTGGAATGCAAAAGTAGGAAGTCAGGAGATACCTGGAATAACGGGAAAGTTTGACCTTGCAGTACAGAATGAAGCAGGGCAAAGGCTAACAGAGATTCATCAAGATAACATGCTGGGCATAGAAAACACTCTCTTCCAAAAACATAAGAGATGACTCTACACATAGACATCACCAAATGGTCAATACAGAAATCAGATTAATTATATTTGTAGCCGAAGATAGAGAAACTCTATACAGTCAGCAAAAACAAGACTGGGAGCTGAGTACCACACTGTTTTGCTACCCAAAACTGGCTCAGATCATGAACTCCTTGTTGTAAAATTCAGACTTAAATTGAAGAAAGGAGGAAAAATCACTAGGCTATTCAAGTATGACCTACATGAAATCCTTATGACTATACATGAGAGGTGATGAACAGATTTAAGGGATTACATCTGACTGAGTGCCTGAAGAACCATGGACAGACTGTACAGAAGGCAGTCACCAAAGCCATCCCAAAGAAAAAGAAATGCAAGAAAGCAAAGTCATTGTCTGAGGAGGCTTGCAAATCGCTGAGGAAAGAAGAGAAGTAAAGAGCAAGGAAGAAAGGGAAAAATATACACAACTGAATTGCAGAGTTCAGTTCCAGAATATAGCAATGAGAGATAAGAAAGTCTTCTGAAATGAGCAACGCAAAGAAATAGAGGAAGACAACAGAATGGGAAAGACTAGAGATCTCTTCAAGAAAATTGGAGAGATCAAGGGAACGTTTCATGCAAAGATCCCTTATTGAATAGAAATAGTATGGACCTAACAGAAGCAGAAGAAATTAAGAACAGGTGGCAAGTATACACAGAATAACTGCACAAAAATAATTTTAATGACCCGCAAAAACATGATAGTGTGATCACTCACCTAAAGCCAGACATTTTGGACCTTAGGAAGTGGGCCTTAGGAAGCATTACTAGGAACAAAGCTAGTGGAGGTGATGGAATTCCAGCAGAGCTATTTAAAATCCTAAAAGATGATGCAGTTAAACTGCTGCACTCAATATGCCAGCAAATTTGGAAAACTCAGTAGTTGCCACAGGACTGGAAAAGGTCAGTTTTCATCCTAATCCCATAGAAGGGCAATGCCAAAGAATGTTCAAACTACTGTGCAATTGTGCTCATTTCACATGCTAGCAAGGTTTTGCTCAAAATCCTTCTAGGAAGGGTTCAGCAGTATGTGAACTGAGAACTTCCAGATATACAAGCTGGGTTTAGAAAAGGCAGAGGAACCAGAGATCAAATTGCCAACATTCACTGGGTAATTGAGAAAGCAAGGGAATTCCAGAAAAACATCTACTTCTTTAATGACTATGCTAAAGTTTTTGACTGTGTGGGTTGCAGCAAACTGTAGAAAATTCTTAAAGAGATGGGAATGCCTGACCACCTTACTGTCTCCTGGAAACCTGTATGTGGGACAAGAAGCAACAGTTAGAACTGGACATAGAACAACTGACTGATTCAAAATTGGGGAAGGAGTACGACAAGGCTGTAGATTGTCACCCTTTTTATTTAACTTCTATGCAGAGTACATAAGGCAAAATGCCAGGCTGGATGACTCACAAGCTGGAATAAAGACTGCTGGGATAAATATCAACAACCTCAGATAAGCAGATGATACCACTCTAATGGTAGAAAGCTAAGAAGAACTAAATAGCCTCTTGATAAAAGTGAAAGAGGAGAGTGAAAAAGTTGGCTTGAAACTCAACATTCAAAAAACTAAGATCATGGTATCCTGTCCCATCACTTCATGGCAAATAGATGGGGAAAAAATGGAAACAGTGGCAGATTTTACTTTGTTGGGCTCCGAATTCACTGTGGAGGTGTCTGCAGCCGTGAAATTAAGTGTTATTTGCTCCTTGGAAGGAAAGCTATGACAAACCTAGAAGCATTTTAAAACACAGAGACATTACTTTGCCAACAAAGGTCCATATACTCAGTTTAGTAGCTCAGTTGTGTCCAACTTGTTTTGACCCCATGGACTGCAGCATGCCAGGCCTCCCTGTCCATCACCAACTCCTGGAGTTTACTCAAACTCATGTCCATTGAGTTGGTGATGCCATCCAACCATCTCATCCTCTGTCATCCCCTTCAATCTTTCCCAGCATCAGGGCCTTTTCAAATGAGTCAGCTCTTCACATCAGGTGGCCAAAGTATTGGGAGTTTCAGCTTCAACATCAGTCTTTCCAATGAACATTCAGGGCTGATTTCCTTTAGGATGGACTGGTTGGATCTCCTTGCAGTCCAAGGGACTCTCAAGAGTCTTCTCCAAAACAACAGTTCAAAAGCATCAATTTTTTGGCACTCAGCTTTCTTTATAGTCCAACTCTCATATCCATACATAACTACTGGAAAGACCATAGCCTTGATTAGATGAACCTTTGTTGGCAAAGTAATGTCTCTGCTTTTTAATATGCTGTCTAGGTTGGTTATAGCTTTCCTTCCAAGGAGCAAGCATCTTTTAACTTCATGGATGCAGTCACCATCTGCAGTGATTTTAGAGCCCCCACCCCCACAAAAATAGTCTGTCACTGTTTGCACTGTTTCCCCATCTATCTGCCATGAAGTGATGGGACCAGATACCATGATCTTAGTTTTCTGAATGTTCAGTTTCAAGCCAACTTTCTCACTCTCCTCTCTTACTTTCATCAAGAGGCTCTTTAGTTCTTCTTCACTTTCTCCCATAAGGGTGGTGTCATCTGAATATCTGAGGTTATTGATATTTCTCCCGGCAATCTTGATTCCAGCTTGTGCTTCCTCCAGCCCAGCATTTCTCATGATGTACTCTGCATATACGTTAAATAAGCAGGGTGACACTCCTTTCCCGATTTGGAACCAGTCTGTTGTTCCATGTCCAATTCTAACTGTTGTTTCCTGACCTGCATACAGATTTCTCAGGAGGCAGGTCAGGTGGTCTGGTATTCCCATCTCTTTCAGAATTTTCCACAGTTTGTTGTGATCCACACAGTTAAACACTTTGGCATAGTCAATAAAGCAAAAGTAGATGTTTTTCTGGAACTCTCTTGCTTTTTTGATGATCCAACAGATGTTGGCAATTTGGTCTCTATTTCTTCTGCCTTTTCTTAACCCAGCTTGAACATCTGGAAGTTCATGGTTCACGTACTGTTGAAGACTAGCTTGGAGAATTTTGAGCATTACTTTGCTAGCGTGTGAGATGAGTGCAATTATGCAATAGTTTGAGCATTCTTTGGCATTGCCTTTCTTAGGGATTGGAATGAAAACTGACCTTTTCCAGTCCTGTGGCCACTGCTGAGTTTTCCAAATTTGCTGGCATATTGAGTGCAGCACTTTCACAGCATCATCTTTCAGGATTTGAAATAGCTCAACTGGAATTCCATCACCTCCACTAGCTTTGTTCATAGTGATGTTTCCTAGGGCCCACTTGACTTTGCATTCCAGGATGTCTGGCTCTAGATGAGTGATCACACCATTGTGATTATCTGGGTCATGAAGATCTTTTTTGTACAGTTCTTCTGTGTATTCTTGCCACCTGTTCTTAATATCTTCTGCTTCTGTTAGGTCCATACCATTTCTGTCCTTTATTGTGCCCATCATTGCATGACATGTTCCCTTGGTATCTCTAATTTTCTTGAAGAGATCTCTAGTCTTCCCCTTCCTATTGTCTTCCTCTGTTTCTTTGCATTGATCACTGAGGAAGGCTTTCTTATCTCTCCTTGCTATTCTTTGGAACTCTGCATTCGAATGGGTATATCTTTCCTTTTCTCCTTTGCCTTTCGCTTCTCTTCTTTTCACAACTATCTGTAAGGCCTCCTTGGACAACCATATATATCCTACCATGTGCAAAATAGAGAGCTCGTGGGAAGCTGCTGCGAAGCGCAGGGGTCTTTGCTCCATGCTCTGTGATGACCCAGCGGGGTAGGATGGGGGTCCAAGAGAGAGGGGATATCTGTATACATATGGCTGATTCACTTAGTTGTGCAGCAGAAACTAACACAACACATTGGAAAGCAATTATGCTCGAATTTTAAAAAAAGTGAACCAAATACCCCTAGTCAGGGGTCAGCATGTTCAAAAAAACAAAGGCATGAAACAATAGAAGATTATACCTGGGAAACTTTAGAGCCCTGTGTTTTTAGAGTGTTGGGAGGTGAAAGTAGAGTAGAGTTACTTCAAGTCTGGTCCTTGGACCAGCAGCTTTGGCATCACCCGTGACCTGTTGAGAGCTGCCAGTGTACGGGCCCCAGCCTGCCACACGGAGTCAGAACCTAAGGGGCTGAGACCCAGGAAACTCTGTTTTCAGTAAGCTTGCCCACGGGCTGTCATGCACATCGAAACTTGAGAACCACCGAGTTAGAGAATCAAGTCAACTAGACCTACAGAATGCCAAAAGCTGGTCTGAAAAGACCAATGTGTAGCAAACAAATGCCAGAAGATCTTAGACATCATGACTGGCTCCTTGTGGGCCTGCTTTTTAAACCTAATAACATCCAGGAGGAATCCAGTTGTAGAAAATGTCATCACCAGAAGACTTAAAGCAAAACAGGTTACTTCTAACAAGATGCCTTAAGAGCCAGGTCCTGTTGTGTCTACAAATCAAGATCACAGTTATTTTTGTGACGGGAACAGCCCGTGTTGTCTGTCTGGGTTACCAGCACACCTAATTACAGCAGCATCCCCAGTACTGTAACAGATACGGTCTCCCGCCCGGGAGATTATCCCGTGGCCGAACAGTTTTGAGCCAATTTAAACAAAAACAAAACCGACTTACCTCATTCTTCAATCATCACTAATTAAAGACACCCTTCTGCTAGAGGCAGGCGGGGCTTTTGCTTTCTTTTAAAGTTGCAAACAAGCCCTGGAATAAAGACTTTACAGAGATAGTTTCTTTCTTTTTTTTTTTTTTGTGGGTACCTTCCCCCCCCCCCATTTATTTTTATTAGTTGGAGGCTAATTACTTTACAATATTGTAGTGGTTTTTGCCATACATTGACATATAGTTTCTATTAATGAATGCAGCACGAGGATGCCACTTCCCAGGCATTTAGAAAAAGCACAACTGAAATTGCTGGGCTGGAACATGGAAGTCTTCATATCAACATGTAATTAGAAAAGTGAGCTGCTGCGTCATCTTCCTCCTCCTCTGCTCCCTGCTCTCCTTTGAATCCCTGATGCCTGGGGAGTGGGGCTCTTGGTGGCTACTATTTTACTTAGCGACTAAGCAGGAAGCACATGATGTCAATTACAATGATGACAGTACTGACCCTACCATGGCCCTCACTTCAACCCTGGGACCTGAATGTTTATCTGTATCATAATTTAATCCTCATAACAAGCCTGAGTTAGGTGTTTGTGTTCTAGTTCCATTTCATAAGGGAAGAAGCTGAGCACAGAGTGATTAATAAACTTGCCTTAGAGTCTGTGTCCTTAACCACCATGTAATATGGTCTTTCCAGGTTGCCTACATTCATTCCTTCATTTCCTCTGCCAGACAACCTTGAAAGATAGATGTTATCTGCTCTATTTTTTCAGGTGAAGAAATGAAGGATCAGGGAGATTATAATTTGCCCAAGGCCACCTAAATAGTAAGTAGAAGGGTCAGAATCTAACCTGATTACAAAGCCCATGTTCCTCCCTCCACTCCATACTCCTGCCGGCTACAGTGCATGGGCGGATAGTAGAAAAGAGTGTTGGAAGGTTCTGGGCTGTTCATTTTTATTAGCTGCACCTAAACGTGGCTTATGTTACAGAGAGATGAGGTCCTCCAGGCAGGAGATAATGTGACAAAACTAGCGGTCACGGATCCCTAAAGAGCGGAGTGTGAAAATGCATGGCTGATCAGTTTACCCAACATCTTCAGAGGGAGTTAGAATTTGGCAAAGAGGTGAAACTCTCAAGCCACTCTTTTGCAGAACTCTCAAGGAGGAGGAGGCCCTTTTTCTGGTGATGAGGCTGCCCTTTCAAACAGACTCTTCTTCTGCAATGGCCCAGACAGTGGCTGGGCCAGGCTATAGCCCAAGCCAGATGCTAATGGCTCCTTCATGGGCTGTGATTTCAGTCACTTGCTGCTCTGGCTAAATGAGGTGAAAACCACAGACAACATACTTCTTGTCATTTTACTGTTCTCAGAAATCTGGGACAATAGGAATGGAAGAAATTTCCAGCCAAGGTCAAACTTAATCTTAGGCACGCATATGCATAAACACACACACACGCATGTATGCACATTTGACAACTGAGCCAAATGTATTTTTGATGAATGATTAGTGTGTGCTAAGTTGCTTCAGTTGGGTCCAACCCTTCGTGACCCTATGAACAGTGGCCCCCCAGGCTCCTCTATCTGTGGGATTCTCCAGACAAGAATACTGGAGTGGGTTGCCATTTCCTCCTCCAGGGGTTCTTCCTGGCCCAGTGATCGAACCTGTGTCTCTTGCATTGACAGGCAGGTTCTTTACCACTAGGGCCACCTGGGAAGCCTCGTAATGATTTAGTGGGGCTATCCAAGAATCTGGCAGAGTAACATTTGAAGGGGTTTTAGCACAACCTTAAGATTTATGAGTGCTATTAACCTCCTTATGTTATCATTTTTCCAAAATAATTAACATAGCAGCAGAAAGGGGTTTTCCTTAGGGGGTTTCCAAACAGGGGTCTGATCACTTTATCCATCCTTAAGTCTGTAGTGCCAAAAATAATGAACAATCTTATACTCATACCACTGGGGGCTTTTCTACATTAAGAGGAGGATCTGCACTATGGGGAAGAGAAACAACGACTAGTTCAATTCAGTCATTCACTGAATTTATTATGTGGAGAAAGCTTGGAGAAAAAATATATCTTAAATTTTTAAAATAAAATGTTATACAATTTTAATCAGCACTCATTAGAACCAATTTTAATGACCTGCTAACTAACTTTTCCAAACCCACCGAGTTCTGAGATGGCAGAACTGTGTCTTATCACCGATAATGACCCCAGTGCTTAAAAGAGTGCCCGGCACATGGCTAATGCTGAGTAACTATCTATGGAGCAACCGTCTTACTGGGGTTCCTTCCAGCTGACCACTTGATGATGAGGACAGGGATGGTGGTGGTGGTGGCAGAATACTTGGGAAGCAGCGTCCATCTTCCTCCAAATGATGCTATCAACAGTTAAAACTACCGTCCTCATCCTAAAGGGGCTTCCCTGGTGGTTCAGTCGGTAAAGAATCTGCCTGCAATGCAGGAGACCCAGGTTTGATCCCTGGGTTGGGAAGATCCCCTGGGGAAAGGAATAGCTACCCACTCCAGTATTCTTGCCTAGAGAATCCCATGAACAGAGGAGCCTGGCGGGCTACAGTCCATGGGGTCACAAGAGTCAGATACAACTTAGTGACTAAACCACCATATCATCTGAAAGAGGAGGGACGTCAAGGTTAGTGAATCTTTGTTACATGCCAAGGTGATGGTATTAATAGAACCTGCTAGAAAATGTGAGGGCTGGGACAGAAACTGACATGCCCCTGATCCCCAGTGGAATCTCAGTTCTTAGTTTCTGTTCTCGTCTGCCTGTCTGTGCGGCAGGCTTCAGGTGGTGAGCTTAAATTCTTGCCTGGGGTCAAGAGGAACAGTCCTGAGGTTATTTCAACATTATTTTTGTGTGGAGAGAGGGAAGTGTTTCTATTTTGTACCACAGTCTGTGTGCATCTTCCTTTTGGTGACCGAGCCCTTTGGAACTCACCACTGGTGATGCCAAAATGACTCCAAAGTTTCTCTGTAAGTTCCTTTTTTTGAATCCCACCCTGAATCTCCCAAACACAAAGAGAAGCTCTGTGACAAAGTAGGAATGAAGTACTCAGAAAGGTTCATAAAAGCCAATGTAACTTGTAATTAAAATGCAGTGTTTCCACTATGATAAACTAGTAATTAAGCCAGATGGAAAAGGGTAACATTGAGTAAGATATAATTCATAAAACTGTTTGATGCTCAAGGAAATACAGACTTAATGAAGAGAAAGATAATTTTTTTAAAAATCTGAAGACCCTGAAACCTTTCATAAAGGCTTTAGACACAGATAATGCTGACACTTTAATTCCAGTTTCTCTTTGAAACCTTTCTTTCCTGTTCTTTGTACCTGAGATAAGGGTGATATTACAAGGCATTCTCATACTTGACACCCTCATTAGATTGATTTGGTTCATATGTAGACCAAAAGATAGAGGGAGATAAAAGGGGAGTGGGAGGGGAGGGCTTCCCTGTGGGCACTGGGCTGGGCTGGGGTGACTGGAGAAGATGAGAGGCAGCGGAAGGGAGGTGTGGTTAGAGATGAGACACTAAATATATGAGCTCTGAGTGGAGACCCAGACATGCCCCTTGAGAAAGAAGCTCAGCAGTGATGAGAAAAAGCAGGAGCACACCTGTGTGCACTACCTTGTCTGTGTGCTTGCATGTTCTTATGTTTGGTTGTTCATTTATTCAGTGTATTAAGCATCTTCTTCATGCCAGCAAAATGCTCACAGATAAAGCCAGGATCCTCACGCAGCTTACAGTTTTGTGGGGAAAAGAGATAATAGACATGCAAACAAATATATATATATATATATATATAAATGAAATCACAGATAGTGATGATAGCCAGGATGAAATTGAGACACTAGGAGAAGAAATAACAAGGGACCCAAACCAAGAGGAGGGACCTCTCCTAGAGGATGTCACTTGAAAGCCATGTCTGAGGAAGAACTAGGAAAAAAGCCATGTATGAGGAAGAACTAGAAGAAAAGCCATGTATAAGGAAGAACTAGAAGAAAAGCATTTCTGGGAGAGGGTCCAACAAGACAAACGCTACTGATGAACCTATTTGCCGGGCAGGAATAGCCAGAGGTGAGAAGAATGGACCTGTGAACACAGGCAGGGAAGGAGAAGATGGGATGAACCGAGAAAGTAGCACTGACATATGTATATATATATATACACTGTCGTGTGTAAAAAGAGATAACTACTGGGAAGCTGCTATATAACACAGGGAGCTCAGCCCAGGGCTCTGTGATGGCCTAGAGGGGTGGGATGGCAGTGGGGTGGGAGAGAGGCTCCAGAGGGCGGGAATATATGTATACATAGGCTGAGCACCTAAGAATTGATGCTTTCGGACAGGAGCTGCAGAAGACTCTTGAGAGTCCCTTGGACTGAAAGGAGATCAAACCAGTCAATCCTCAAGGAAATTAACCCTGAATATCACTGGAAGGACTGATGCTGAAGCCTAAGCTCCAAAACTTTGGCCACCTGATGCAAAGAGCTGACTCACTGGAAAAGACCCTGATGCTGGGAAAGATTGAAGGCTGGAGGAGAAGGGGATGACAGAGGATGAGATGGTTGGATGGCATTACTGACTCAATGGACATGAGTTTGAGTAAGCTCCAGGAGCTGGGGATGGACAGGGCTGCCTGGCGTGTTGCAGACCGTGGGGTCGCCAAGAGCTGGATATGACTTAGAGACTGAAGAACAATAGCTAATTCATGTTGCCACAGAGCCGAAACTAACACAAAATTGTAAAGCGATTATACTCCAATTAAAAAGCCAGTCTCTCTCTCTCTCTCTCTCTCACACACACACACACACACACACACACACACAAGAACCAAGGACCTAGAGAGACAAGGAACCTAGCGTGTCCTAAAAATTGGATAGAAAGCCAGTGTGACTGCAGCTCACCGGTTAGCAGGGAGAGAAATGTGTGATGAGCAAGAAGGCATGGGCAGGGTGGGTCCATGAAGAAACCCAGGACAAGCTGAAGAGTCAATTGAATTCTAAGGGCGGGCGGAGGCCGCTGGGGGTGTTTGAGGGAGGGAGTGACAGGTCAGAGGAGATTCTGACCTGAATCAGGCCCCGGCATGTGGGAGGATAATGTGTTGGGGGTCAGGGTCCAGCGTGCTTCTCACAGGGGCACGTGTCCTCCTGTTCCTGTTAGAGGCACTGCACAGGCTGGTCAACCGGAGTGCTGCTCGCCTTTTGGCATTTAACAGGTGGCAGGACACTCGGTGTGAAGAATGTGGTCTTTGAGAGTTTGGGATTTTACAGAGTGCTAGACAACAAAGGGGGCTTCCGAGGTGGTGCTAGTGGTAAAGAACCTGCCTGCCAATGTAGGAGGCATAAGAGATGTGGGTTTGATTCCTGGGTCGGGACGATCCCCTTGAAGAGAAATTGGCGAATCTCTCCAGTATTCTTGCCTGGAGAATCCCATGGACAGAGGAGCCTGGCAGGCTACAGTCCATGGGGTCACAAAGAGTGGGACGTGACTGAAGTGACCTAACACTCCTACAGACAACAAAAGTGGGAGACTCACAGAGTACTACAACTTTCTCTTCGGTTTTTGTTGCTGTTTAGTCGCTAAGTCTGTCCTACTCTTTGTGACCCTATGGACTGTACCCCGCCAGGCTCCTCAGTCCATGGGATTTCCTAGGCAAGAATACTGGAGTGGGTTTTCATTTCCTTCTCCAGGGCATCTTCTCGGACCGGGGATCAAAGCCATGTCTCCTGCTTTGGCAGGCAGATTCTTTACCACTGAGTGACTCTTTTCACAAGAGAAAGTCTATTTTAAATCCCATCCCCCCAAAAAAACCCAAAATATAAGAATAAAATCTCAGGGGGGAAAAAAACCAATTTTGTAGGAAACAATATACCATCCTTGTATTTTCAACATTTTGATTTAGAAGCAGTGAGAACCTCTTTCCAGGCTGCGTACACACCTCCATAGCAGTGTTCAGAGCATCAATTTTTAGGAACCATCAAGCCCCCTCTTTCTCCCCCATTTCACAGGTAAAACAAGGTGGGTTCAGGAGGCACATGACTTTCTCAGGGTGATGATGTGATTTAAGGGCAGAGGACCAAGGCCCCAATCTTCTGACTCTGGGTTCATTCTCCTTCCATTACATCATCATGCTGTATATTCTTGCTGATTTCTTCTGCTCTGCCAGCTTTCAGATACCGTCCCATCTATTCCTGTCCAGGGTGCAAGCTGCTGGCCATTTTCACTTCCCTGCCAAGATTTCTGAGAGCTAAGACACTTATCAAGAAACAAGTACTCAGCAAAACAGCGCTCAGCCTGGAGCCTGACAAATTGGAATTCCATTCTTTATGAAGAAGAGGAAGGTGTGTCTTACCTGATCTTCAGATACGCTGCAACTCCAAACACCAGTAACACCACAGTAATGACCGTCACCGTGATGGCGGCGATGCTGCCTGGGGAAGAGGAAAGCAGAGCAAGAAGGTGAAGGAAGGGTGTTCATTTCAGATCATTCTGCAACAAAACCCAGGGGATTAATTCTGTTATCAAAACACTTCTCAGGTTAGGCTAAGTTCAGTCAATGGCCACTGTTTATTAAGACCTCCTGGGTGACCTGGAGTTCAGAAAACAGGCCACGGTAATATTTGATTATTTTTAAGAATACCACCAATCTGTTGCCACTGCTGCTGCTGTTTGCAGGCAAAGTGGATTTAAAATCTCCTGAAGTCCCATTTTCTTCTTTAGTATGTTTTAGCTTGTCTTTCTAGCACTCGCAAGATATTGGAAGAGCTAGGATGCTTAATCAAAGATCATGACAAGATAATGCAATTAAAGTTTTAATAAACCAGAACCACACAGCTACATCGGCGTCCAGTTCAAAAGGGTCATCTTGGTAGGAAATGTGCTAATTTTAACGACGCCATCAAATCAAAGCATCATAAAAAATAAAACCCACAGCTTTTATTCTTGGTGAATTAGATTTTGTAGAGGATAAAGTCAAGTTTGGTATATAAAATAAGGTCAGGACTGTTAGGTAACACTATTTTTTGTTTGTAGAAATAACCAGGTACAATTATAAAGTAATATGAATGTTTTATTGTGTAGTTTAGAATCTGGCTCCAAAGGCAACTATTAGGGCAACTTAAACAAAACAAAACAGAACCTTTTGAGCATGTAACCTTATGAGAATAACCACATTGCTTCCACAGATGACTACTTTGGAGCACAGCATGCTTTTTGTGTGAGCTGGTGACTAATAATGTATATATTTCAGTTTTATTTCACCTCAGAAATGCAAGAATCAATTGGGCCCTTGTCTCTTAGTTAAAGTGACTTTTTGAAACTAAAATTGTTATTAGGGGCCCCATTTACTATTTCAGGCCACTGAGAAATTATTTTCTACTTGAACAAATGAATGGGACTCTTAAACACATTGGGAAGAGCTTCAGATCTAGAAGATGTAGATTCAAGTGTGGTTCTGTCATTATTAGCTGTCTGAATGCGGGCTATTAACCCTGTTGACTCACACACTGCTCACCTGCTATATACACCTTTATCTACAGAAAGAAGAGCTGCTCTACTCGTCTGCATAATTTTAAGAAAATTAAATGAGATGCCCTATGCACCAAGATGGTGCTAGTGGTAAAGAGCCTGCCTGCCAATGCAGGAGATGTAAGAGATGTGGGTTCAATCCCTGGGTCAGGAAGATCCCCTGGAAGAGGGCATGGCAACCCACTCCAGTATTCTTGCCTGGAGAATTCCATGGACAGAGAGCCTGGTGGGCTACAGTCCATAGCGTCGCAAAGAGTTGGACATGATGGAAGCAATGTAGCATGCATGCACCCACGTGCACCAAGCTAAAGCCCTATCCAGATATGACTTCCTGGACCAGTGCCCATCTTTTATGGACCCATCAATGTGATGGATCTGCCCCACATTTTTGGAGATATACCATTTGTAGATTATTTTGCCACTTCTCCTATTTTTCCCTCTCTTATGAATGGCTTTTGTGTATTGTGCTTCTCATTAGTCATTCCACCAAAGGAATTAGAGCAGAGCTAAGAAGCAAATCAGTCTACCTGTGAACTCTTTAGTAACTCCCCCAAGGTTTGGGTGAAAGAAGGCTGCAGCAGACATCCATGCCCCCACTGGTTATAATTTCTAAAAGGCCAAGGAGGAATTGCTAACATCGAGACCAAGACCAGACCTTGATTCGTCTACACAGACTGACATCGTGCACCATTTCAAACCTCCCTCACCCTGAACACTCACATACCCATCTCTCTGCTCCTAGAGTCGTTTAGAGCCAGATTGGCATAATTATCAGTAAACGTCTCATTCCCCATTTACTACTATCAAGATATGATTATGGCACCAAACACTCAGATATGCAGACTGGATCAAGCAGAGAAAATTCAAGATCAGATCCCCTTATGGAAAACCTCTACTCCTACTTCGAAAGGCGGCACTTAGGTTCCTGGTCTTCAAACTGTGCTGAAATTAGAACAATTCAAAGTTCACCGAAGCCTCTTAATAGCTGTTTTAAGAGCTTGAGAAACGAGGATTATTACTGCCCAATAAAATAATGGGGGTATTTCAGGATTTAAAAAGATACACTGATTGCAATTAAGAGCAGTTTTGAAAACTGACTGAATTTAATCTCGTTTACGAAAAATGGGAGAAGAGAAAGAATATAGTTGATTTCTCTGTCAGACCCTTCTCTCTTGCCCCAGGATATGTTTAATATAAGAAATCATAGGTTTGACCTTTCCCAGAATTTCTTCCCTAACTCTAGGCTGTTGGATCTTCTGCTATTCTGTGATTTACTGGATTTTTTTTAATATACCACCGCTTATTGAAGATAAAACAGGCAGTTCCCACTGTACAACAAAATGGATCAGCCATACATAAATGTATATCCCCCCTCTTGGACTTCCTTCTCCTTCCGGTCACCACAGTACATTAAGCAGAGTTCCCTGTGCTATCCAGGGTGTTCTCAATAGTTGTCTGTTTTATATAGAGTATCAATAGTGTATATATATCAGTCCCAATCTCCCAATTCATCCCACCCCCTGCCCCTTTCTTCCTTGGTATCCATATAATTGTTCTCTACATTGTAAAGCAACCACAGTTCAATAAAAATTAATTAAAAAAAAAACTTAATGGAGATTCCACAAAGCTTTGGTTTAGGTGAATTACATTTATTGTATTTGTCATAATAGAAATTCAAACTGAATTTGTCATTTAAAATAAAACACTAAACCTTAAAAAAAAACAACCCAGCACTTCCCCAACTCATGTCGCTATTGTTTTTTTTTTTTTATTTATTTATTTTTTATACAGCGAGAGGTAGAATGACTCGTTTCTTCTCTGACTGGTGGCTGTCTGGCCCTTGGTGTAGACAAGTCTTCAAATAAGGCTCTTCAAGGCCACCCTTCTTGGTCATAAAGGACAGCCCATGTGACCAAAGCTGGAATCAGCAGGTGATGTCCCCTCATGAGCCCGTGAGGGCAGCTGAGCAAAGGGGCATTTCTGAGGATTCTTACTGCCCAAGAGGAGAATGAAACATGTGAGGTAAAATAGACTATACTTAAATACTTGGGCCAGTTTATTAACTATTCTGCCACCCACCAGCTCGTCTTAGAGGGTGCCACCGTGGGGGCAAGGGTCTTCTGGAACTGGAAGGCTTTCATCAGGCCCCTGTTCTGGAACGTCTCATGTCCCGAGCTTGTTCTCACCTCCATGGCAGCTGCCGCCATCAGAAGCTGCTGAGAAGCCCCTCCTGGGAAGTACCACACCTCAGGACATCGCGGTCTGAACATCTGAGGGGACTGCTGAGCCAACACGAGCCCAATTGTATATAGGAACTGAAAAGGCTGGATTTCCTCCTTGCAAAAATAAATGCCATTTCCCCCTGAGTTCTGGTTAAAGTAAGCTGGAATTTCCCGTCACTTCCTACTCTTTCTTCTTCTGAGGTGGAGGCACAGGGGGAGAAAAAAAATGAGGAGACTGTGATGGAGCAGAAGCAGCTCTGGAGGCATCTCTGAAGGCTTGGGCTTCTTGGAGGGGTTTCGTATTCCCCCCACTTTTGTAACAACACAGGATAAAAAACCAGAACAAGCTAAAGAATAACCTATTCTACACTTGTAGTAATTACTTAGGTCTGGCACTGGGTCGGGAACCTTACAGCTCACATCTCATTTAATTCTCTTTATGAGGTGAGGAGAAGGAGTCCCATTTGAGAGATGAGCAGTCAAGGCTCAGAGAGATTTAAGAACTTGATTTAGATTTTACAAGCTGGCAAATCATTAAGCTAACATTTGAACCCAGGACGATTTCCTGGGGTTTGCCTGTTTAATCATTAACATACTGGTTACATCCCCACTCTTTTTTTTCAGCTTGGCCAACTCCTACGCTTTCCTTATGACAAATAAACAGCAACCCTTCTGGGAAGCTTTCCTGACACCCCGAGCAAGTTGAGGTGTTGTTGTGTGTCCTCAGTTCTTTGTATCTGCTTCTCTTAAACACGCTGTGTTGCATTTATGACTTTCCCCAGACAGATTCTACAGATTCATCCTGCATCTCTTCTGCCATCTCCCTGAATTCTCAGCACCAGGCAGTTGCCACAGCCCACTGTCGGTGTTTAATTAATTTTTAAAATGTTGAATAATTAAATGTAACATTGACAAAGAAAAAAAAAGATAGTCGGCAGTTTTTGAGCCAGTAACTGTGCTAAGAGAGTTCTTGAGCAGCAGTCTCCTGACCCATCCATCTTGGAACCTTGTGCTCCAGGTCTCTCCTAAGAGGCTCCTCCCATCACTCTACAGCTGTGGTCCAACCACCCCAGCATGTGCTTGTGAGTCCCCATGGATGGCTGAGCAGGAGGAGTTATTTTAGAAATATCTGTCTGAATAGAGTCCGATTACATCCTTGAAATAGCCAAAGCAAAATCCCAGAAAAGCCACGCTCCTGGTCAGACTTGATCAGACTACCGAAGGACAGGGCTTCCCTGGAGGGCATCACTTGCCTTATTTGAGTCTGTTCTGTGCCTGTGAAGTCCTGGAATAAACTATGGCATCATTTTAAGGGCTCTCTCTCCCAACACCTGCCTCTTTTTATTAGACTCCAGCGAGTCCTTCGCAGACACAGTGAGTCCCACACACTCAGAAGGAGCTCTGTCCAGACTCCTTCCCTGTCACTTGTCCTAAAGGTGCTTTCCTGTCTTCCTGGGCTTAGCAATATTCCCAAACCTCAGATGTCCTCCTCTGAGGGGGCTCTTTTCATTGAGGTGGTTTCTTTATTTCCCCCATTTTAAACATGAAAGAAACAGTTCATCTGACCTCTTGGCAGGATACCTGCTAATCATTTCCAGAAATGAGCATATTAGGATGTGATGGCATGAACCCAAATGACCTCTGAAAGAAAGAGCTTTCCTAGGTTCCTCCAAAAAGTTGCAATTGCTCTGAGAGAGCCAGGGGGCAAAGGGGATGACAGTAGGATGTTTCTAGGGTGACAAAAGAAGGTGTGTCTTGCTGCTATTCATGGATGACTCCTGAACTACGTTCTCCTTGGAAATTCATCAGTCAGCTTGTTTAGAATGCGTGTGTAAGTGCTTTGATCAGGATCTTGGGTATGAGTGTGTGTGTCTGATCTATTTAGAGAAGTCTTTAACAAACCTCTTGACTGTTTTTCAGTGTTCTTGATCTTTTCTTTCCTTTTCCTGGTCTAGAGAATAGGTAAGAAATGAGCAAGAGGAGCAGGTGGCCACTTCAGAGCGTGTGGTGGCTCCTTCAGTTAAGGCCACCAAGAGGACAGGAACATTCTGTCTCAGATGAATTCTTCTTTAAAAGGACGTGTCTGTCCACAAGCTGGAGGACGGAAGTGGGCAGCTGGTAAGGAGAGGAACTGGAGGGCTGACGTCTGGGTGTGCCCTAATCTCCCTTTATTGCAGTAGGGAAGGGCTCTCCCCTCTTTACAGTAACAGTCTCACGTCACAACTCCTTCCTCCAAACAATAAGGGTAAGAGTAATAACAAGAATACAAATTACGAGAACCAACACTTACTCTGTGCCAGGATTGCTCTATAAGCATCACTTATTTTGATTCAAGCAATCCTCATGAGAACTCTGTGAGGTGGGTCCTCTTGTTATCTCCATTTTACAGATGAGGAAACTGAGGCATAGAGAAGTTAAGGGCCCAGAGCCCATGGTTGGTAATTAGAGGGACTGGGATACAGGGGCTGGCTCCCGAGTCCACACTATTACCTGCTGGGTTCTCCTGCCATCTGGACCCTATATCAGATCCCAAAGTGAAGCAGAAAGTGTTAGTAACTCAGTCAAGTCTGACTCTTTGTGACCCCATGGACTGTAGCCCACTGGGCTCCTCTGCCCATGAGATTTCCCAAGAAAGAATACTGGAGTGGATTGCCATTTCCTTGTCCAGAGGATATTCCCAACCCAGCAATCCAACTCAAGTCTCCTGCATTGCAAGAGAAGCACATTAGATCTGAGTCCACTTGCAAATAAAATCTGCTGCTCTGGCCCATTCTCTGTCTGCCTTCTGTTGGCTGTCCAGGAATCAGGGCCCAACTCTGGGCCATGTGGGAGTGGGTCCTCATATGGGTCCTGGTGGAGATGAACTGAAGCTCAGTGATTCTGGTTAATGGGGAGAAGGACCAGTCAGGAGCAGACACCAGTCAGAACAGCAGCCCAAGAAGGGCCAGGTCATTAGTTTCTAGTGTGTTCTGTGGTCCAGAACTCTACTGGGAGTGTCGCCTAAAGCTTACACTGCAGATTAGGCAACACCACAGGGTGGGGGGGGCTGCGATTTGCTTTGGTCGTGTGCCTGTGGGTGTGTGCATGCATGCGTGTGTAGGTTGTGATATGGGGGAGAAAACGTGAAAAAGAAAATCTCCATTTTTGGACACTGTAATCTAGGTGGATCCTAATTTTACACTACTGAAGGTCACTTTGACTTTTGGCCTTGAATTCTGCTAGGATTTTACCCCTGTGTTTCTTCCCACTCTATCCCATGCCAGAGGAAATGAAGCTTATCTTCCACTGACCTCAAACCAATCCCACAAGCTACAAACCAATCTCCTGATGGAGCTCCCTGAGCTTCTCTTGGGCTATGATGGTGCCAATGGAAAGATGCAAGAGGCAGGGATCTGAGGTTTCACCACCCACTGGTGGGGACAAGAGTCTGGGGACCTCACAGGGGAGTGTAGCATGGGATGGACAAACAGGTGGGTACTTAAAGTGGGAGGTGGGTGGCAGCAAACTCTGTATTTCTGCCTCTGACTTGGGGGAGGATGTGTGTCTCTAACAGCTGGCGTAGAGCAGAGATGGGAGTGAAACTGTTCTCTAAAGGATGAGCAGGACTTGGGCAGACAGGATTGAAGGTTTGAGGCAAGAACCAGCTGGATGGAGACAGGCACCCAACATTTCAGATCTGAAGGATTAGCACTGAGTTTGGAGACAGAGGGCTTCCCTGGTGGCTCAGATGGAAAGAATCTGCCTGCAATGAGGGAGAGCTGGGTTCAATCCCTGGGTTGGGAAGATCCCCTGGAGAAGGGAATGGCAACTCACTCCAGGATTCTTGCGTGGAGAATTCCATGGACAGAGGAACCTGGTGGGCTACAGTCCATGGGGTTGCAAAGAGTCAGACAGAACTGAGTGACTACACTTTTACTTTGAAGATAGAAGCACCTCAACCGATGTCCTCACCTGAAAGCTGGGATAATCCCTGTCCTTTCCACTTCGTGAGGCTGTTGGTAGGGTCACATGGGAGGATGTGCTTTGCACAGGAGCATGAATGAAGGGGACCATTGTGAGCCTGGTCCCTTCACATTGTGGGTTAGGAGACTGAGATATGGAGGGAATGGAGGAGAGATGTATCTTACCCAAGGTCACGCAACTTACAGAGGTGACAAAAGGCTGCAGTCAGCATAAGTGGGTGTGATGGGAATGGAAAGGGACCATGACGTGCCTAGGTACTCAGGACCAGACTGTGGAGAATTCTGAAAGCCAGATGTGCTGTTTGGACTTGGCAGTGGGGAGGGTGGGAACCATGGGAGTGCTCCGGCCAGAGGCAGGATTTGCAAGAATCTTTTTCAAGTCCAACTTTGTCTTGCAAATCATCCCCAATGATGTCTGCTCATCTTGAACCCTCCTTTTCTAGATGTTTGATCTTTCCCTTTGTATGGCACAAGTCCATAAACTTATTCTAGTATGGAACTAATGGTGACCGGTGGAGCTGTGGGTAGCTATGCTGATACATCTAAGATAAAGATGTGTGAAATACACTGTTAGACTAATAGCTTTCTGCGAACATGTTCTGCAAACTCTCTTCACTGAAAGTCCCTTAGAAGCTAAGGATACCAAGTGTACTTCTTTATTTGTCTAGACCCAAAGTAAGTAACTCATAAAAGAACTGAGTCTTCTAAAGTGTAGTTATTTGTTAAACTGAACTTTCTAAGTAGTTATGATACAAAATTAAAACTCCCTTATAAGGCATAGAGCTTGCATGCAAATATGCCACAGAATTGTTTTTAATTAGCACAATCTAAGTTTGTCTCAGTTCTCCCTGCTGCACCGTTCCTCTTGTAGCTTTAAATCATTAAATTACTGCTCAGTAAATTACACAGAGTGGCAGAGGTGAACTTTATCAAAATCAGTCAAATATTACCACAACTGGAATCATTTACTTCACGTTTAGACTCTCTCCTAAAAGCTAGTGAGTTTGCAGAAATGGTCAGTGGACAGACTTGGGATTCAGACTTTGGGGCAGGATCCCTAATACCTGTATTTTTCTACTTCCTATAATCAGAAGCCCTGGTTCGGGGACTGGCTTTATTTTTGTCTAAAATATACACTACCGTGTGTAAAATAAATAGCTAGTGGGAAGCTGCTGGATAGCATGGGGAGCTCAGCTTGGCGCTCTGTGATGACCTAGAGGGGCGGAATGCAGGGATGAGAGGGAGGCCCAAGAGGGAGGGTATATATGTATACATAAGGCTGATTCACTTAGTTGTACGGCAGAAATTAGCACAATATTGGAAAACAACTATAGCCCAGTTTAAAAAAGTATCTTACCTACTTGGAGAGCATATAGTTAAAAAAATGTTATACAAGAAACACGAATCTCTGTTGAGATAATAAAAGATTTGCATTTGCCCAAGCAAGCGCGTGTTTCTTTTTCCTTCATTTCTCTCTCCTGCAGGCACGTCAGCTCTACCTGAAGGATGCAGGGAGCGCAGGTTTGTAATTAATGCCAACCGGGGCACACAAGTCGACACAGGTCCCGGTTACCATAGTTTTAAAGTTTCTTCACTTCACTTGCAATTACAATCTTTCCCAACACAAATGAAGCCTCCTGATTATAACTACCTGATGAGGTCGCCTGACCCCGGCTCGCCTTTGACACCTGTCACGCAAACTAGGCTGGGCTTCTACGAAGATCAAACGTTGCTCCTCTTCCTCCTTTCCCACAGCCTCAGGAAAAGCTGATCACCCACACAGCAGCTTGCCATCAGCATTATGTCAGGGGGCATTCCTCTCACTCGGCGCTCCCCACCAAAAGGAGCCCACAGGGAGTGAGCCTTCTTTCTGAAACAGGGGTGACCCCTCCATCTGAATGGTATTCACAGTCTCTCCTTAAGGGCTGAATTCAGTCTTGACTTCACAACAGTTCTCAGGGGACATCTCTAGTATTGTGCCAAAAGCAGTAAATAAGAGCATGAAGAAAAACAACTGTGGTCACAGAAGTCACTGCTTCCTCCCCTGCTACCCTATGCCGGGCACTGAGCTGGGCAGAGCCGTGTAGGCATTTCCATGTAAGAGTTTAGCAAAAGCAGCTAATAAAAATCTATTCATCTGGTACTGTGCAGAAATGGAATTATACCCTTGAGGCTGGATTTCCCAAACTTATTTCTGTGACCAAAAGACCTGGGTTGGGAGACTGGCTTTATACACACGCTAGCTGAAGAGTCAGGAGCAAGTTGGTTCATGGCTCCCTGCCTCCATAGTGTGTCTGCGGCCCCGGCTCTCCCTGTAAAGTGGCAATTCGTTCAATCATTCACACAGCTGATGTTTACTGTGTACCCAGCTTTGATGAATCACTCGCTTTGCTCTCAGAGCACTTTTACAAATTAGTGTATTTAAAATGTTTTGTCCATCATGCAGTACAGTACAAAGGTCTCAGTCTCTGGGCGTCTCTTACCCATTAACAACCCTGAAGCCAGGAACTAAGCCCTGACATCTATCCCTAAACATGTCAGTCTCTGCTTCTCATTCTCTCCTGCAGGACAGATTCTCAGTGCCTGGTTTTATAAGCCTGCCTGCTAAGTTCCTCAGTCATGTCCGACTCTTTATGATCCTATAGATTGTAGTCTGCCAGGCTCCTCTGTCCACGGAATTTTCCAGGCAAGAATACTGGAGTGGGTTGCCATGCCCTCCTCCAGGGGATCTTCCTGACCCAGGGATTGAACCCGAATCTCTTACATCTCCTACATTGGTGGGCAGATTCTTTACCACTAGCGCCACCAGTGAAGCCTTTTATGAGCCTATCATTACTCTTCTAAAATTACTTGATATACTAAAGATAATTCAACTTGAGCTGAATTATAGCTTCTTCTGTGCTGAGAGAACCACACCTTGACATGACTGGGGATCTTAGCTCTGAGTCATCTTTGAGGGACTGGGATGAGAGAGATTTTTGGAGATTAATTTTTTAAAAAAAGATCAGAGAGTCCCCTTTATTGTTGATCGTGGATGAGGAGAAGTTTCCTTCTCCTCTTGTGAAAATTCTGATCTGTAGTGTGAGCAGGTGAGCCGTGTCATGTTGGGTCATCAAGTTTCTTGACTGAAGGACCAAGATATTTCTACTGAGGAGTCATGTCAGAGAGAGGAAAATAGATCCTTATATCTCTCTGCTATCTGCTATCTTTAATGCAATTAGCCTTGAGAGTACCAAAGAGATACTGGGAACCCTGGGAGTTTTCCATCTGGGGACCACTAGCTGCAAGGCAGCAGGCAGGCTGAGAAGTCAGCTGTGGCCTCTGACTTTCAACTTAAGGGGTCAAGTTGAGGATCTCCACTCTGAAGTCACCCTTTTACAAATGCCCCACATGGAGGGGCAAATCATGTGTTGCAGGTGCCATTTATCTCCACGAAGACTGAAAAATGTTTTTTTGGTTGTTCTATCTCTTTAGTATTCCAGCAATGAAAGTGAGACATGACCACAGATAAAACAATGGTGGTGGTGGTGTAGTCACAAAGTCATGTCCAACTCTTGTGACCCATGGACTGTAGCTTGCCAGGCTCCTCTGTCCATGAGATTTTCCATGTAAGAATACTGGAGTGGGTTGCCATTTCCTTCTCCAGATAAAACAATACTGAAGAGAAAAATAAACCAGAAAATTTGTGTATGCCCTTTTTGAGATTCATCTAGTCTGCAGGTGAAGGCTCAGATCCCTTTGAGACTCCCTAGCCTTGGCAAATCAGACTTTCCACACTGACATTTTCTTGGTTCCAAGGATGCATCAAGAAGGAAGGGAGGAGTTTCTCAGGGCCCAAGACAGAGCTCTAACCCTGTTTGCAAAATAGTATGCCAGCCTGTCATGGAAAAATGACTCTTGGCTGGGAAGCAGAGTCAGTGTCAGGTCACCTGTCTCAACACCTTGACCAAGGGCAGTGACATCAGTATAGTTACTGCAGCCCAAGAACTTGAGGATCTCTCTGGAGCCATTAGTTAATTTAGCTTTGCCTCCATGTAATTAATCACTAAGGCCAGGTAGGAACCTGCTTTTGGAGACTGTATTTTACCAAGTTTTAATTTCTCCCAGACTCAGGCTCCCAAGAAAGTAATTTTCAAACTTTGATGCCAGTTAAGCAAAGAAGGCGTGCTCTAGGTCTTAATCCTTCACCATCAGGTGCAAGTGGAGCCTGGGCAAAATCCTTCAAGCTCAGATTCTGTGTCCTTTCTTCTCCATAATTTATTATTTTCTCCCAGCTAGAAATCTCTAGTTGTTTGCACTCTTTACCTCTTTACTTTGGATTTTCCAAGTTTCATGAAAGAACTACTAATTTCCAGTGTGAACATAGTTACTTTTCTCTTTCACACTTTGTGGATTATCCTTTTCTGAACTGTGTTACCAACAGGTGCTTAAACAGATCTTGACTACCTAATATTTATAGTAATAATCCTTTTGGGGAATCTCGAGGTGTTTTTACAAACACTTTATTTTTTCAAGTTAAAAAAAGTCAAAGTCTAGAAGAGTCAAGCTCTTGGTATCTACACTGAGAATTAGATACTCAACTGTAATAATAATAATAGCTAACATTGATTCAGTGCTAAATATGTAAGAGACTCTTTGTATACTTGTCTCATTTAATCCTAAAAAGAATCCTATAAGGTGAGTGCTATTATTATCTTCATTTTATAGATGAGGAAAATGTGATACTCAGTGATGAATAAACTTGCCAGGTCTTCCATCCAGCCAATGGCATTGGTGAGATCTGAACCAGGCAGTCTGATGCCAAAGTTTGTACTATGAGTAACATTTTTACCCTTCTAGAGCTTGGATTGGAAATGACCCCATAATTTCACCAAACAAAGGTATGGCAAAATGTTTTTGATGGCCCACTTCCATGGACTTACTGAGATTTGTGACTTTAACCTAAGTTCACCTTACGTTTTGGAACCTGCATTCTATCCCTGAAGGCTGTGGGTCTGATGGCAAAAGCAAGCTACTGTAAAATAAAATGCTGTCTCTTGTTGGCTAGTATTTTTCTTTCCCAGGACCTGAGAAGCAAGGCATGCTGAGGACAATGTCAACTTAGCATCCATCATGTGTTCTCTGAATGCAATATTCCTGACTCAACACACAGGGGTGGGAGTTTTAGAACATTTTCTGATGAAGAGAGTGGGTTAGTACTGACCTAGTTTCATGTTCCTGTTAGCATTCTGTAACCAAAAAAACATGCTCCTTTGATTCAGAAGATTACAGTAAGAGTTCAGTCTGGATATGGAATCAGAATATTCCAGCAAGTTTTCCCAATGAGCCAACAAGCCATAGATTCATTTATGATATCAGCTGTGCTTATAAGCTAAATCAGTGTCCTCAGTGAAGCATTTCCAAAATCACTTATTCATTTAGTCATATGTGACTGATGAACATATATGAAGCAGAAAGAAAGAAAGAAAGTATTCCATGGAGACAAACTTTCCAAATGTAATGAACGGTGATACTAAGACAATTAAAATATATGATGAGGTTACATTGCTACTAGATAACAACATTAGTGGTAACTAGCTGATTTTATTACCTTGCCATAGATTTTTCAAAGGATGTTTTGTAAATATTTTAAAGTCAGATTAAGATTTAGGTAGTAAAAGTAAACAAACGATGCTGTGGGGGAAGGGCTAGTTAGGGACTTTGGGAAGGTCAAGTACACATTGCTATATTTAAAATGGATAACCAACAAAGACCTATTGTATAGACCATGGAACTCTGCTCAATGTTATGTGGTAGCCTGGATCAGAGGGGGGTTGGGAGGAGAATGGATACATGTATATGTATGACTGAGTCCCCTTGCTGTTCACCTAAAAGTCCTACTACATTGTTAATTGATTGTACCCCAATACAAAATGTTTTGGGGGTTAAAAAATGAAAATAAAAAATTAAAAGTAAACCAAAGGAGAAATAAAAGTAGTAGAATTCAGAATATTTTAAAATCTAAAATATTATCTGACAGTTGGAGTTCCTTATGGGAACTCCAAGCAAGCTTAGAGGTTTAGCTAAAGTGTAAAGAATTGGGTACAAAAGAAAAAAATGTGACTGAGGGCTTAAACCAATTCATATTCTTGTTAGCCTTGCAATCCACGGGGACCAAAGACAGGAGGGAGCATGATGGGAAAAGAGCAGCATGGTAGGAACGGGATGAGTAGGACCCCATTATGGAGGCAGACAGCCCTTTACACATCTATAATGATGGTAATAGCTTTCCTTCCAAGGAGCAAGTGTCTTTTAATTTCATGGCTGCAGTCACCTTCCACAGTGATTTTGGAGACCAAGAAAATATATGACAAACCTAGACAATGTATTAAAAAGCAGAGACATCACTTTGCCAACAAAGGTCCATACAGTCAAAGCTGTGGTTTTTCCAGTAGTTATGTACAGATGTAGGAGTTAGACCAAAAAGAAGGCTGAGCACTGAAGAACTGATGCTTTTCAACTGTGTGTTGAGAAGACTCTCGAGAGTCCTTGGACTTCAGGAAGATCAAACCAGTCAATCCTAAAGGAAATCGACACTGAATATTCCTTGGAAGGACTGATGTTGAAGCTGAAGCTTCAATACTTTGGCCACCTGATGTGAAGAGCCAACTCATTGGAAAAGACCCTGATGCTGGGAAAGATTGAAGGAAAAAAGAGAAGGGGACAGCATAAGATGAAATGGTTAGATACCATCACCGACTCACTGGTGAATTTGAGCAAACTCTGGGAGATAGCGGAGGACAGAGGAGCTTGGTGGGGTACAGCTCATGGGGCCACAGAGTTGAACGTGACTTGGTGACTGAACAACAACAGCGATGATGGTGTATTAGAGGGGTGTGCACAGGTCTTCAGGATCCCAACATTTATATGTACCCCCCAAACTTACATGTTACAGTCCTAACCTGCAATGTGATGGTATTAAGAGGCGAGGCTTTTGGGAGGTCTGTATATCATGAGGGTGGAGCCCTCATGAAAGGGATTAGTGTCCTTATGAAACAGACCTCAGAGAGCGCCCTCAGCCCTTTTGCCGTGGGATAACATAGCGGTAAGTCCTCAGCTCTGAACTAGGAATGCTGGTGCTTTGGTCTTGAACTTCCCATGCTCTAGAACTGTGAGAAATAAATATTTGTAGTTAAATCACTCAGTTTATGGTATTTTTTCATAGTAGACAAAACAGATTAAGATAATGTAAAAATGTTTAATTTCTCTTCATTTTCAATTCAAAGTTTAGAATTTATGAGGTGAAGTGAATATACATCTTTATTGTCTTGGTATTTAGTCACTAAAAGTCATTCATTTACTCATTCATCAAACATTTATTGCACATCTGCACTGAGCCAGACACTATTAGGTGCTGGGGATATATTTATGAGCCCAAACAGACAACACCCATTCCACCATGTACCTGAAAAAGCAGTGTAAGCTGTGAACAAAGGGCCACACAAGTAAATGTATAAGCAAAGAACTGAATTGTAAATTGCAAAGAACTGAATTGTAAGTTTGTAACAACTGAATTTGTGACAGTTCAGAGCTGGACTGGGGGCCCCAGCAGAGACTTCCGGAACAGGAGATGTTTGAGCCTAGACCTGAGGAGTGAATTGGAATTCACTGGGTGAAGTGATGACATGTTGTGGGAAGGTTCCAGGTAGAGGCATCCAGGCTAAGAAAGGCCCTGTGACAAGAGGGAGAGTCACAGGTACATAAAACCAGGAGAGAGCTGGCATGGGAGATGGAGAGATGGAGGGGTAGGCGTTGAGATGAGGCGGGCTTGGTGGGCAGAGCCCTGCCCCTGCTGGGGCTCTGGGGGGCTTGTAGATTTCATCCTAAGAGCAGTGGATGCCCCAGAGGGGCTGGGATGTTGGTGATAGTGAGCTTATACGTGTTTTGATCAGATTTGTGTTTAATTATCATTCTGGCTTCTGTGTGGAGAACCAGCAAGATGGTAGATTGGTGCAGGAGAGGACATGAACGGACCAGTCAGGGGCTATCACAGGGGGGTTATGGGAGCTTTGAGATGAGAACCAGAGTGAGAAGTGGATGAATTTGGGACCTATTAAGAGTTCAAACCAACAGGATTCGGTGATGGAGGATTGAAGTGAAAGATGTTGGTGCCATTCACCAGGCCTGGGCATGTACCAGGATTTAATATTTGTAAAATCGAGCCTAAGGTAGATACAATACTTTCTTAGGATTATTGCTCCCTGATGCATTCTGAGCAATCTGAAAGAATCTGATCAATAAATGTTTAACGTTATTTTATATTTGTTTGTTAAATCATCATTCCTCCCTTATATATTTTGAATATATCATCTAAATATACTGGTCATTAACTTACTATAAGTTCCTTTTTTTTACCCCTAGAATCTTTCTATGTATACTTTAAAAACAATTCTTCCCCCTTTCCTAGGAATTAACTCATTTTTGAAATCTGTTTTCATCCTAAGAGTTAGCCTGGAATAAGGAGGTGTTTTGACAGCTGAAAGTCCTGCGTAGGTATTGATGCAGAGAGGATTAGATGTCTGTGCCTGCCTGGTGTCCTTTCTTTCAGGGTATTTATTAGCACAGTTCGTAATGAATAGATACGGAGTCAGACTAGCAATTTAAAGTTCAAAGGCCTTCACCCATTTTCACATTTAGGAGTCCTTCTCTTTGTAATGGAAAGCATAGGACAGACTAAGACCAGTGGCCACCTGGATCTTACAGACAAAAGAGAATATCCGGTCTGCAGCAAGCACAGGGACTATAATTTGAAATTTTGCATCTGCAGGAATTGGGGACGATTTGAGTGTAATTTGGTGTGCGACATCAGTTTGCCCCTCAAGCTTTTGCATGGCACCACTCAATCTAGTTCAGGGCATCACAAACATGTAAGAGTCCCAGTCTTCACCCTTGAAGAGCTCTGATTTAATAACACAAGATGACCCACACGTAACGTACCACGGCTCTCTTTTCCTTCAAAAGCCAAACAAAAACTGAAAGACAAAACTGAAAACTTGTTCCCTCTGCACAGACGCTTTGGGATGGCTGCAGCTGCCATGAGCTTCTCCTCCCATCTCCTGCCCCTCAGGCCCAGCTGGCAGCACGGGGCATTTGACATCTCATGTGGCTCATTTCCACACCAGGTCTGGAGGCCATGGATCCTTACAATCTTTTCATTTCTATGAATTCAAGTACGATGGGTATGGGGGAAGGAAGACTTAGGGTCCCTCAGAAGAATTAATTTGAATCCTGGCCAAGTCACTCAAGTCAAAGCTTAAGTCACTTAACCTCTCTGGGCCAACTAATCACCTGTAGAACAGATACCGGGCTTCCCTGGTGGTCCAGTAGTTAAGAATCCTCTTTGTAATGCAATCCCTGGTCTGGGAAGACCCCACATGCAACAAAGCCTATGCTCCACAACTACTGAATCGGTACTCTAGAGCCTGTGCTTTCCAAAAAGAGCAGCCACTGCAATGAGAAGCCCTCAGTCCGCAACTAGAGAGCAGCCCCCACTTGCTCCAACTAGAAAAAGCCTGTGTGCAACAACAAAGACCAACCACAGCCAATAAATAAACAAATAAAACTTGGGGAAAAAAAAGAACAGATACCATCCAGCTCACTTCACTGGAATGTTCTGAAGATAAGAAGGCTCTGAATGTTCTGAAGATAATCTGTGTGAATCACTAGCCCATTTTTGGAACATGTAAATTCTCAGTAAATTTCATATGAATGTGAATCTCATTTCCTCTGCTTAGGATGATTTTAATGAACAATTTTTATGGTGTGGTAAGCCAAAAAAAAAGAAAAGAAAAAAAACCACACACATACACACACACAACCCCTGAAAGACTGTCTCTCTTGTATTCACTTTATAGTGAAGAGCTCTTAAAGTCACAGTAGTAAGCGATATGGTCTGTCAGTGTCAATGGCAAACCAGAAGCCAGGTGTAAACTGGTCTACAAGTTTCCAGTCCTGAACTCCCTGCAATTTACATATATGTACTCCTACCAGTTGAATACTCTTGAAGTATAATGCTCAACATTTTCTTCCCCTGATCCAAAGCCTTTGGTGACCATCAGTGGCTCCTCAAGTAATTGTCTCATCCTGCTACAGCGGTTCTAAAATCTTCCTTCCTCTTCTTCTGCAGTGTCCTCCTCCACACATCCTAGGATCCACCAGACTTAGGCTACTTGCTGTGCTGTGTCCATGCAACACTGTAAACTCCACAAGGGGGGTGACTGTTTTATTCACCACCAAATTCCCACTGCTTAGCCAGAGGCCTGATTCCCAGTGAAAGTTCAATAAGACTTTGTTGAAGATAATATCATTCTTCATTATGATAAAGACAGTAACAATGACAATAGTAATCACAACAGCAGAATAATAACAATAATCATAATGTTGATAGTGGTAAATAATGGTAAAATAACAAGCACAGGCATCAACTGAGCCATTGCTCAACAGCCACTATGCTGTATATTTCTTGTCTCAACTAAACTTTTAAATAACCTCATCACTTGGAGACTATGTTTATTCCGTTTCATTGATGAGAAGACCAAGGCTCAGAGAGATTAAATTGCTTCTCTGGTACTGGCTGACTGACTCATTCATTTATTAAGCAAATGTTACTGTGGGTCTATCACATGTCAGGCTCTGTTTCAGGGGTTGAGGAGGGAAACTGGGTTGAGGAGTGTAACTTACAGGGGTTGGGGGTGTTCCTCTTTGTGAACAACATCCTTGTTTTCATGAGCTGACAGTCTAGTGGCAGAAAACAGACACCTACTCACCAAACAAATGAGACAATGTCAGAAAGTGGTAAGTGATCAAAAGGCAAGTAGCAAAGGGTAAAGGGACCCATGTTGATGCGATTACTATTTCAGACAGGGGTATGAGGTATCAAGAGGTATCTGCCTCTTGAGCAGATGACAGCTAAACAAAGTCCTTCCTAATGAAAAGGAGGGAGGCTTTAATGACTTGACAGGAAAATGTAAGTGCAAAGGCCCTGGGGCAATAGTGTCTGCGGTTTGTTCAAGAAGTGATAAGATTGCCAGTGTGCTTGCTGATGGAAGTGGAAGCAGGTGAGGGCAGAGATGGCAGGTTCAGAGCATTGTGAGCATTGCAGACGTGATACAGACTTTGGGTTTTACTCTGATTTAAAAGTGCAAGCATCCCCACCAACATGGAATGTAAGTTGGTACAGCCACTATGGAGAACAGTATGAGGCTTCCTTAAAAAGCTAAATATAGAGCTACCATATGACCCTGCAGTCCCACTCTTGATCATATATCTGCAGAAAACATGGTCTGAAAGGATACATGCACCACAACGTACATTGCATCACTGTTTACAATAGCGAAGGCATGAAACAACCTAAATGTCCATTGACAGAGGAATGGATAAAGAAGATATGTTACATCTGTACTACGGAATTTTGTGTGTGTGTGTGTGTGTGTGTTAGTTGCTCAGTCATGTCTGACTCTTTGTGACCCCATGGACAGCCTGCCAGGCTCCTGTGTCCATGGAATTCTTCAGGCAAGAATACTGGAGTGGGTTGCCATTCCCTTCTCCAGGGGATCTTCCCAACCCAGGGATCGAACCCAGGTCTTCTGCACTGCAGGTAGATTCTTTACCATCTAAGCCACCAGAGAAGCCCAAAGAATGAAATAATGCCATTTGCATCAATATGGATGAACCTAGAAATTGTCACACCGAGTGAAGTTAAGTCAGACACAGATGGAAAAATATTGAATGACTTCCCTTATATGCAGATTCTAAAAATATATGATACAAATGAATGTATTTACAAAAAAGAAACAGACTCACAGGGTTAGAGAATGGTTTATGGTTACCAACCGGGAAGGGTAGGGGGAAGGGATAGTTAGGCAGTTTGGGACGGGCATGTACACACTGCTATAAGCAGGAAGCACCTATACACACTGCTGTAAGCAGGAAGCACCTGTTGTATAGCACAGGGAACTCTGCTCGATGTCACGTGACAGCCTAGGTGGGACGGAGTTTGGAGGAGAATGGATACAAGTATATATGTGGCTCAGTCACTCTGCTAGGCACCTGAAACTATCACAGCACTGTTCGCTGACCATACTCCAATATAAAATTAAAAAGTTAAAAGTAAATAAATACAAGCAAACAGAGTGTTAAGCCAAGGAGGACAGGATCTGTCCTGGGTCTTGAAAAGCATCTGTCTGGTGAAGATGTGGTGAGTAGTGAGATCAGTTACAGGGTGTTCAAGTCCCACACGTGAGAGAGGACAACGGGATGAGGGGAAATTCTGAGAGATCGGATGCAGCATATGTGAGAAAAGAGTCTAGGATTAGCCCATGGTTTCTGAGAGACGAGTGGACAGAGGGGTGAGAAAATCAGCAGTTCACCTGATCCACATGACATCTGAGCCACCCAAGAGCCTCCCAAGTGGAGACCAGGAGTTCATCGACAGCTGGGTGTTGACATTTCTTTAATTCAATGAAACAAAACAGGGATAGAATTTCACAACTCTGGGTTATCAGCATGTGGATGGCATTTCAGTCAGGAGGCAGGATGAGGTCATAGTGTGGGGAGTGTGGGGAGAGAAGGAGTGTGGAGAAGCTAGGGGGAAAGGAAGACAGTGTTGGCCCTGGGGTGATCCAGTGTAGAAAGGTGAGGGGGTGAAGTAAGGCCACAGGCATTGGGAAGGAGTGGTTGGCCAGGTCGGTGACAAACCAAGAGAGAGGCGTCTCGGAGGTCAAGTGGAAACAGCGCTTCAGAAAGGGCAGCGACCATCCATGTCCAGTGCTAGGTTGGATTATACCAGGACTGAGAATTAACCCCCAGAGGTGACAATGTGGAGGGGACTGGAGACCTCGACAAGAGCAAGTTCTGTGCTTGTAACTGTGGAACCCAGATGGGTGCAGCACACAAGCACCTCAATCTACCATGCCCTGTTTTCTCCTTGGGTCCCAATCCCCTTCCTCTCCTACAGCTCATGAACAGTATGAAACAGTATGAAAAAGCAAAAAGATATGACACTGGAAGATGAGACCCCCAGGTCAGTAGGTGTCCAATAAGGAGAAGAGTGGAAAAAAAGCTCCAGAAGGAAAGAAGAGGCTAAGCCAAAGCAGAAATGATGCCCAGCTGAGGATGTGTCTGGTGGTGAAAGTAAAGTCTGATGCTGTAAAGAGCAATATTGCATAGGAACCTGGAATGTTAGGTCCATGAATCAAGGTAAACTGGAAGTGGTCAAACAGGAGACAGCAAGAGTGAACATCGACATTTTAGGAATCAGTGAACTAAAATGAATGGGAATGGGAGAATTTAAGTCAGATGAACATTTACATCTATTACTGTGGGCAAGGATCCCTTAGAAGAAATGGAGTAGCCCTCATAGTCAGCAAAAGAGTCTGAAATGCAGTCACTTAGCCTCATTGTGCTTCCTGCACTGGGGTAAATAAAATATGGGTAATTAACCACGCTTCAAATGAAAGGTGCTCTAAATAAATGGCATTATATTAAAAAAAAAGAAACAAAGAAGTGGTGTTAAGTGTTACTTGTATTCTTTCTTTTAACTTAAGCTATAAAACCATCAATCCTAAAGGAAATCAACCCTGAATATTCAGTGGAAGGACTGATGCTGAAGCTGAAGCTCCAATACTTTGGCCACCTGATGCAAAGAGTTGATTCAATGGAAAAGATCCTGGTGCTGGTAAAGAATGAGGGCAGGAGGAGAAGGGGGCAACAGAAGATGAGATGGTTGGATGGCATTATCGACTCAGTGGACATGAGTCTGAGCAAACTCTGGGAAACAGCGAAGGACAGGGAAGCCTGGTGTGCTGCAGTCCATGGAGTCATAAAGAGTTAGACATGGCTTGGTGACTGAACAACTACAAAACTATAAAATCTCAGAGGACAGGTCTTCTCCTTACTAGTACTTCTTTGCATCAAGCATAGGGTCCTGGTGGATGCAAAATAAATATTCTTTGATTTAATAGGTCATAAGGGATAAATCCCCTTGGGTCTAGGAAATGTATACTGGCCATGCTCAGGGATTTTCCTCTCACCTGCCACACGTTCTCCTCCAGTCATTCAATCATTCCTTCATTCACTCACTCTGCAGTTCCTCCTGGGGGCCACATTCCCTAAAACTAGAACTTTCTGGTGCATGACCCAGCTCTGTCACTGATTTTTTGTCTCTTAGCCTTGTTGGCTGTGAGTTGAGGAAACCAAGATACATGGTCTAAAATACAAGCCAGAAGAGTAGAACAGGTCTGTCTTAGATAATCTTCCCTCTAAATAAGGGGGACTTGAATAAAGTAGCAGGTTGTGTCAGATTAGGGAGATTCTTGCATGCCAAGCTCAGAGTAGGTGCTCAGAATATTGGTCCATCACATCCATGGTACCCTGAAGAGGGCAGAACAGGAGAGAGTGGAGAGTGGAGAACGGGAGACTAGTTAGAAAACTGAAGAAACAATGTCATGCTGGAGGTGATGAGGTCTGAATTAGGAAAGAGAAGAGACAGGACCACAGGTGGCAAGCCTGTCCTTGGATATCACCTTTGTTAGGGACTGAGTCAATACCCACTCTGGTCCAGGTACCGAGTCCAGGCTTGAGATGTTCATGGCAGCTGAAAGCATGGAAAGCATGAGACAGAAAGTGGGGATGTGGCAGAAAGCAAAGACAGAACCGTGTGTGCATGTTAAGTCACTTCAGTTCGGCTCTTTGTGACCCCATGGACTGTAGCCTGCCAGCTTCCTCTGTCCATGGGATTCTCCAGGCAAGAATCCTGGAGTGGGTTGCCATTTCCTTCTCCAGGGGATCTTCCCGACCCAGGGATTGAACCCACATCTCTTATGTCTCCTGCATTGGCAGACGAATTCTTGAAAGGACACATCTAAATGCAATGTGCCAGGTGCTAGCCGCAGGTACAAATAGGATGATAATGGGGACAGAGGAAGCGATTTTTGAACTGTGAGTTCCTCCTTTCGCCTTTCCAGATCCACTCTCCACCTTTCTCCACTTTGCTCTCTGACCCGCCCTCCAGGAGGCTGATCATATGGACCACAGTGGGCTTCTCGTCCTAGGCATCTGGCTGTATATCAGAGGGCAAGGGCAGAGAGAGGGCAGAGCATTGATCCCCTTCACTTCCAGAAGTTAACCTTGAATTAGCTTTGTCACTTGCCTGAGTCACCGCCCCTCCCAAGATGGTCTATTCTACAGGACTCACCTTCTGGCTTCTGGTTTACCCTTCTCTCCTCCAAAGCCTGACTTATGACAGCTCTGTAATTACGCTCCCCTGTGGTTTTCTTATGCCCCCGCTGTAACTCTGTAATTCATTCCTTTATCCCAGTTTGATTATATTAATATCTCTGGCTCTGGTTGGGACTCTCACTGATATATGCTGGACCTTTGAAATAAGAATTTGCAATTCTTTTGGACTTTTTCCCTTAGTAAACTATGAGCTCTTCTATGAGAAGGTATGTCTTGTCAATCTTAGTTCTGTTTCTCCCTACCTCCACTGTTTACCACGATTTCCATTCACAGTGGTTGTTCATTGCTTGTTCGAAAATGTTAATTTCTCCTCAGTCACAACCACTTCTTTGACCCTAGCTGGTCCGGTGTGGCTCAGTCACAAATATTCCCCTCTGAGTCTATGCCCCTGGCAGGATTACCAAGGCAAGGAGCTAAAGCTTCATTTTTCTCTTTCACCTTCTGGCTGTTCTTAACTCACTGTTTCTTAATCAAGAAGCTAAATGTTCCCACTAAGGCCTTTTCCTGCCCAATACCCCAAAGGGTACAGATTTCACCTCAATATCAGATGCATGTGACCTCAGAAAAGACCCTAAATCTTTGTTGTAATTTCCAACATTGCAAAATCAAGATAAAACTAATACCAACTTTTTGAGTGGCTGGAAGAATAAAAACAAATGTGATGTTTCATAGAATTTACTTTCTCATGAAATATATCAGTGACTTGAAATAACAAGCATTCTCTCCACTTGCGCTCTACTTTCTTCGACTGTTTTCATGAGGTAAACAGGGCATTAAAACATCAAGCACAATCATAACAACTGACATTTCCTGAGTACTTACTCCCTGCCAGGAACTATTCTAAGCACTTATATATGTCATTTCATTTAATCTCCACAAGAACCATGTACGATCGAGTCTTCTTTATCTCAATTTTTACAGATGAGGAAAAACAAGGCACAAAGAGATGATGTGACTTGCTCAAGGTCAGGAGCTGGAATTGAAACCTAGGAAGCTCCATCCAAAGTCAGTAAGCTTTAATCCTTCGCTTACCCAGCCTCATTCATTTACATTCCCTGTGACATATGTGAAGACAAACCATACAGATTGGCCAGAGTTAATGAACTATCATGGGGAAATTATTAAAGGACTGAGAGTGAAGTCTGCACTTGTGGAAATTCTTGCGAATTATACTTCAGCTCAGGTGTTGCACTCCAAAATTCAAATTCAGTCCATTGTGTCTGGTTAACTGAATAGCATTCTTAGCATCTCAGTGTGGTCAAGGACACGTGTTCTAGCCAGAGACTCACCTGAACTTAGCGCATGCTCCACTTCTTGCATGATCACTCCAGGGGAGGTGGTGGTGGTCTCCATGTCTATCAGTATACAGGTCACTTTGGGGGGCACAGTTGCTTGGGGCGTGGCCTCCGTGGGCACTGACTCGGCCGAGGCATGTGAAGTAGGTGTGTGGGTAGAGCTGTGCCCTTCCGTGTGGGACTCTGGTGTGGTTGGGGCTCCTGTGGGCTCGGCGCTGGTCTCAGCAGAGCTGTGGCTGGTGCTGACGGAGGCAGATGGAACCTCAGGTGGAGAGGTTGATGGGGGTGAGGGTGATGAGGCTGGCACTTGAGGGGAGGTGAGTGTGGGAGACTCAGCGGGCAGGTGCGATCCCGTAGTGGGCACGCCGGCCTCCGGAGTGCCTGAGCTGTGTTCCTCGGGCGTGGGTGTTAAGTGGACCCCACCGCTTGTTGGGGAAGGGTCTGTGCCCTCCCAGTTGGAGGTGGGGCTGGTGGACTGCTCTTCTCTGGGCTCTGTGGAGATGTTCTTTGTGGGTGGAGATGTGGGGACCAGTGTTGAATCTGGGAGGACTGAGCTGTTGGGTGGGCCACTGGAAGGGGAGGCAGGAGGGCTTTGCGGAGAGCTGGTCCAGATGGCTGTCGGTGGGGTGGTCTCTGGCAGAAGAGAGTCAGTGGAGAGGATGGATGCAGACACGCTCAGTAGCCTCAGCCCTGCAGAAGAGCCAGGACAAAAGTGGTTAATGTGTGAAAAAGTGCATGGCAAGGCTGTGTTACAGTATTTTCACAGGTCTTTCTCATTTTACACTGTGCCTCTGTAATTGTGAAGGTGACTTTAAAAATATTTTCATCCCACTAATTGCTCTCTCCTCCCTTGGTGACCATCAGTAGGAACCAGCCTGAAAGCTCAGCAGGAGCAATTAGTGGGTCAGTATGCACAAGTTCAGCCAATACATGGCGTGAACTAGCCTTGTCTCTGCTTGCTTAAAGCCATGCCCTTAAATTCTGAGACACTCTGCGGAAGTGACTTTATGAGAATTTGTCTGGACTGTTAAAGGGGCTGTTCCACAAGGCCTGCGGGGATGCCCAGCTTATGTGATGGGTTTGGGGAAGTGCAAAGCTGGTGGAGCTCACTGATTGGCTCTTCCTTGCCATGGGTGCTCACTGATTGGTTGCTCCCTGCTTCAGGGTTCTGAGCTCTGCAACCTGGCCCAGGGATGCAAGGGTTATGGGCTTGCCCACTTGGGCGAACAAAGGTGTGAGCACATTTCCTGTGAAAGAAGAAAGGGGGAGGTCCCCAATTAAAAGCTGAGAAGAGGAAAGAATCTGAAGTTTGGAAATATTTTCTGAGACTAGGACCTGGTTCTCCCAAATTTGAGCTTGGGGTCTTTACCTTCATGTTGTTTTGCCAATTTTTTCATATTTTGTAAAATTTTGGAATTAGTTTCCTTTCTTCTGTCCTCCCTACCTCCATTTATCCCATTCAGTTTCATTCATTCACTCAAGTATTTAATAAATGGCTTCTATGTACTTGTACTATGCTAGACACCGAGTTTATGATTTCACTTTTTATGTAGCACATCTCTTGATTGCCCCGCCACACCCCTGACCATTTCCCAACAAGCTTTTCCCCTAGTCATTTCCATCTCAGTGGATGGCAAGGCCTTTTGATTAGTTACTCAGTTAAAAATCCAGATATTATCCTTAATGCATCTCTTTCCCTCACTGCCCCTCCTCCATCCAACCATCAGCAAATCATGATGACCGTACCTTGAAAACAGATCTGAATCCAGTCACTCCTCACCACCTCCCTTATCATCTCAACATCACCTTAGCCACCAGTCACTTGTCTAGACAACTGCCACCATCTCTTAATAGGTCTGCGAGCTCCCAGATTTCCTCCTTTCAGCCTACTTTTCACATAGCAGCCAGTGTAATATAAAGTGATAAATCAAACTGATTTAAACTTATCACAACCCTCCCAAGGTTATGCTTAGAAGAAAATTCAAACCTATTTCCTTATGTCATCATTCCATGTTCTCATCATTCTAGTTAATCTCTATTCAAATGTTAACCTCCTCCTTAGACGAATCTTCCCAGACAGTCCTAGCCAAAGTCATTCCTATTTAAGCCCCTTGCTTATTTTTTCCAAGGTTTAAAAAATTTTTTTAGTGTTAACATATACATTTAATGTTTTAAGCATTTTTGAAGTGTATAGTTCATTGGCCCCAAGTACATTTTCATTATTGTTCAACAATCACCATCATCCATCTCCAGAACTTTTTCATCTTCCCAAACTGTACCCATGAAAAAATAACTCTCTATTTTCCCCTCTCCCCAGTCCCTATTCTACTTTATATCTCTTGAATTTAACTGCTTTAGGTACCTCATATAAATAGAATCATACAATACTTGCCCTTTTGTTTCTGACTTATATCACTTACTAGCAAAATATCATCAAAGTTCACCCATGTTACAGCACATGCCAGAATTTCCTTCCTTCTGAAGGCTAAATAATATCCCATTGTAGACACCATATTTTGTTTATTCATTCATCCAGTGATGGCCACTTGGGCTGCTTCCACCTTTTGGTTATTGTGAATAGTGCTGCTCTGAATATGAGTGTACAAATATCTGTTTGGGACCATGATTTCAATTGTTTGGGGTCTATGCCCCCAAATGGAATTAGTCATTCCATTTTGATCTATTAGGTCAGTGGTAAAGAATTCACCTGTCAAGCAGGAGACACAGATTCAATCCCTGGGTCAGGAAGATCCTCTGGAGAAGGAAATGGCAACTCACTCCAATATTCTTGCCTGGCAACTCCTATGGATAGAGGAGTCTGGCGTGTTATAGTCCATGGGATTGCAAGAGTTAGACATGAGTTAGTGACTAAATCACCACACATACAAGTTTCTATGTTTAATTTTTTTGAGGAACCACCACATCTTTTGCTTTTTCTTTTTTGTTTTTCATAAAGTTAATAAAATAAAATGGGCTTCCCTTGGGGTTCAGCTTATAAAGAATCTGCCTGCAAATGCAGGAGACCTGGGTTTGATCCTTGGGTTGGGAAGATCCCCTGGAGAAGGGGAAGGTTTCCGACTCCAGTATTCTGGCCTGGAAAATACCATGGATTGTATAGTCCATGGGGTTGCAAAGAATTAATAAATAAAATAGTTTCTCCCTGAAACTACATATTATTTATCTGCCTATTATAGCTCTCTTCTCCCAGAAGGTAAGCTCCACGATGGTGCAGGGATCTGGTCTTACGCACTGTTATTTCCTCTAGGCCTAGAGAGTGCCTAGGTCACTGTAACTGCTCAATAAGTACTTGTGGGAAAGGAAAGAAATAAGGGAGGAAGGGAGGGGAAAAAAAGTAAGGGGATAAAGAAGGAGAGTGTAAAAATGAACGAACTTAAGAACTTTATTTTAAAAAAATACCCCAACATTTCCCTACTCCTCTCTATACACCAGTGGGTATGGCCACATCCACCATGGCTGCCCAGGTCTAACTGCCTACCTGCTATTATCTGAAGGTAGGAACCTTGCTGAAATTGTCAGTCTCTGTCCTTCTACCATGAATACATGGATGCCTAGTGTCTTGTTAGTGCGAGCATGCTCACTCAGTTGTGTCTGACCCTCTGTGACTCCATGGGCTGTAGCCTGCCAGGCTCTTCCATCCATGGAATTTTCCAGGCAAGAATACTGGAGTGGGTTACCATGACCCCTCCAGGGGATTTTCCTCACCCAGGGATTGAACCCTCATGTCTTACGTCTCCTGCATTGGCAGGCGGGTTCTTCACCCCTACACCACCTGGGAAGCATAATGTCTTATTAGGCCTGCAACTATTTAATTCTCCAAACTCTGAGGTGACTTCCTTGGGGGTAGTATTAGGTAACAGCCAAACATGATCAAGATTCATAAAGAAAAAAAACATGGGCTAGATGTTAGCACAGAGGAAGGAAGAAAAGAGGGATGCAGAGGGATGTAGGCGTTCAGCTGTGTGACGGGCTCAGTACTGATGGAAAGTTGTGCTACAGAATCTAACCAGAAAACACAGTTTTCTCAATATTTAAGAGAATTGAACACTTTGGTTGTTGTCAAAGTAATTGGTTTTATTTTATTTAAAAGGAGTTGGGGAAGACCATAAACTACAGGAGAGTTACTCTTTTAGTAAACAGGGATACAGACCTCCCAAATTAGTCCACGTTACTGTGGTGGACTCTTGGCAGCTGTGAAGTCTCAACAATTTCAGGATGAATGCAGGTCATGAGGTCTTTGAAACAGGGACAAAGCAATAGTTGGGACAAATATTATGAAAACACTGAATTTTCTTATATGACCTTAAAACTTACTGGCTCTGCATCCTTGTAGCTCCCGTGACTCATTAAAGATTCTGAGGTCAAAAAGAAGGTACAACATTTAACTACTGTTTAGTATCATATAATAGATGTGCAGATGGAAGTAGACAGAGATTTTGTCTGGCAACTAGGTCAGTCTTGGAAATCTGAGACAAATGAGCAATGTCATCTATTATATACGAAGGAGCACAACTTCATTCAATCATTCAAGCTTTTATTGAGTAGTTTCTATGTCCCTGACCTCGCCCTCAGAGAATTCCTTATTTAGTAGGACAGAAAGGACACCCAACTCTGTGTAATATGATATGATCAACACATTATGGAAGTAAAAGCAAGTTGCAATGGGAGACCCAAGAAAAGATGAATAGATTCTGTATGGGGACCGTGGAATGCAAAAATATACAAAGTCATTTTCAAATGACATTTAGAAAAGTCACAGAAGAGATGACATTTGAGTTGGTTCTGAAAGGATGAGAACACACTAGATGCCATTAAAGTATATGATGATATACCTGCACTGTCATTTCCAGGGGAACTAAAAGCTGTACTATGGAAGTCATTACAGTGCTGAAAACGACATGTTCCAGGAATAAGTTTGGTGGCTGGAGACACCCATTTTCTTGTTTAACCCTGACTAATATATTTTCATACCTCCTGCCCTTCCTGCTTCCAAAGAGGAATGAAGTGGTTGTTCATTTCCCATGACTACCTACTTAGCACTTAAAGTATTTTATGGTCTAGTTCAGATGATTCTTACCCCTAACAAACAACAATGCATAGAAAGTGCGGGCCAACACTGGTCATCTTCACGTGAACAAGGCATCACAGCCTCTGATTTGCCTAATTTGATGGTACATTCCATATTACTCTGAGTACATGAGGGTGGGTCTTCTTTCAGGTTGAAGATATCCGAAGCTCGGGTGCCATGACTACCCTAGAGAATGTTTGCTGTCCTAGTTGGCTCCGGCTGCCAGAACAAAATATCATAGACTAAGTGGCTTTTTTTTTTTTTGGACAGTAAGCGTTTATTACCACGTGGACACAGACGGCTTGGTGCGTGGACGGACCCTCACCGCCGGGACGCGGGGAGGAGCCGCGTGGAAGCGGCCGCCGCTCCCACTAAGTGGCTTTTAACAATAGCAATTTACTTCTCACAGTTTGGAGGTTGAGAGGTCCGGTTAAGGTGTGGGCCAATTCAGGTTCTGGCAAGAGCGTGCATCTGAGCTTGTAAGTGGCAACCTTCTAGCTGTGTCTTCACATGGCCCTTCCTCGGTATCTGCTGGGAGGTGTGGAGAAAGCTCTCTGGTGTCTTTTCTTATAAGGACACTAATCCCATGATGAGGGCTCCATCCTCGTCTAATCCTAATTACTTCCCCAAAGCTCCAACTTCAAATGCTATCACATTGGCTTCAACACTGAGAATCACTAAGACAGTCTAAGAAAACAACATGTCTGCTTTCTCATATGTAGGACTTTTGTTTTCATAGGAATATCAAATTGATTAAGTCAAACAGCTAAGGAGTATCCCAGGATTTCAAAACTATTTTTAGCGCTATAGAGAAGGTCTAGGTGACACATGATTACGACCCCTCATTGGATGAATGAGAGAACAGACACAGGGATAGGAAGTGATGTAATTGACCTCACACATCTAAGAGGAGATGTTGGGCAGTGTTGCCTGAAGAAAATCATGTAGAGACAGGCTCAGAATTAGAATTCCCCACCACCACACTGTGCCTAGCCTCGGAAAGACCTCAAAGAGGCCTGTAGAACATACTTTAGCAACTCTCAGTACAGAGTAAGCAAGGAGGAGCCCATGCTAAAATAAGCCAAGAAGTGAAAATAACGTGCCAACAAGGGCCTATTATACAGCACAGGGATCTATACTCAATATTTTATAATAATCTATATGGGAAAAGAATCTGAAAAAGAATAGATATATGTATAACTGAATCACTTAACTGTATATTTGAAACTACCAGGATATTATAAATCAACTATACTTCAAAAGAAGTCATTAAAATGAAAAAAAAAAGAAAGAAAAAAAACATCCCCCCCAAATAATGCAGTGCTCCATACATTTTCCCACCCAAAGTAGAGCCACTTTCCTCTGAAGAAAAGAATCAGTTCCAATGTTTCCTTGAGAAAATGGCAGAGTAAATAGAATGAAGACACTGAATCCATTATTCTCTAAATTAGAGGTGACTTTGCCACACATGATGTCCCTGACTAGGAAGTAACACGCTCAATGCCTGAAATGGAGTGACTCAAGGAAGGAAATCTCTTATACTTGGCTCAAGTGAGAGAGGAGAAGGAAATGGCAACCCATTCCAGTATTCTTGCCTGGAAACGCCGGTGGACAGAGGAGCCTGGTAGGCTGCTGTCCATGGGGTCACACAGAGTCAGACACCACTGAAGTGCCTTAGCATGCACGCATGCACTGGGGAAGGAAATGGCAACCCACTCCAGTGTTCCTGCCTGGAGAATCCCAGGGATGGAGGAGCCTGGTGGGCTGCCGTCTACGGGGTCGCACAGAGTCAGACACTACTGAAACGACTTAGCAGCAGCAGCAGCGAGAGATCCAGGGGTATGATGGCTAGAAGTATGACTTAATCTGAAATGCTTCCTTGTAAATGTATAAATGGAAGTCCTTCCTGAAGTTTGGTCAGGTTAAAAGTTTTATGTTGCAAGAACAGCCAAGAGTGCTATTCTCTCAATTTGTCCCACTCTCTTCTTCCCCCTCTGTGCCCACAAATCAGTTCTCTATGTCTGAGTCTCTAGTCTTGTCCTGCAAATAGGTTCATCAATATCATTTTCCTAGACTCCATACATCTGTGTTAATATACGGTATTTGTTGTTCTCTTTCTGACTCACTTCACTCTGCATGACAGACCACGGTATAGCACAGGGAACTCAGTTCGGTGCCCTGTGATGGCCTGGAGGGGTGGGATAGGGGATGGGGTGGGAGGAAGGCTCAAAAGGAGGGGATATGTGTATATGTATAGCTGATTCAGTTTGTTGTACAACAGAAACTAATACAATATTGTAAAGCAATTATACTCCAATTTAAATAAATAAATAAATTTTAAAAAAAAGAAGAAGAAGATTAGCTGACAGATTGTTGCTCAGAAGAAAAGCAGACTCTTGTTGGATAGATTATGTTTCCATTGTATATTGTCCTTTAATGTGTGAAAACAAACAAAACAAAAAAAAACCATGTCTGACTTGAGCTGGGATTTCTGGCGTTGCTAAGGAGGAGAGGTTGGCGGCTGATGGCTGGGACACGTAGGCAAGTCTCCCGGTACGGAGGGGAATTACAAGATGCTCCAGGGTAGAGCGTCTGCATTCTGCGCATGCGCTCTTGCCTCCTGCCCGCCTGGGTGTCAAGAACATAGGGCGGCAGCATTGGCGGCCGGTGGACAAGGAGTGCCCTGAACTGCGCCTCTTCCTGGGTCTTGTGAGCGGCAAACTGGGCCAGTGCCAAAGTCCCAGGTGGCCTGATTACCTGTGTTGCTCACCTGTTCTCTACCCCCCATCCCCCCATAACATGTCCTCTCCTGCCCTTGGCTTGTTAAGTAAGTACCCGAGAAAACATGTGACAAAGCTTTGGCAAATTCGGTGAAATTTGATCAAAACACAGTCAAGCCCTCTCCTGTGCTGCCAAGTCAGCCCGAGGGGTGCCTCTGCCCGCGGTCTCGGGGGACCGTGCCAGGCCTGCCTGGCAGAGGTCCCAGCCCTGCTGAAGTTCTGCTTGCTGAGGAACTGCTGACAGGCAAGACCAACTGGACCATGTCACTCCCCTTGCAGGGCTGAGGGGAGGAAAGGAAGCCTGCACAGAAGAGAAATCTCCAAGACCCCACTGAGATCTCGAAGGCTCTTTGGGATCCAAGCACAGTCTGCCCCTTCAGCCTTGCTCCCCACCAGACCCGAAAACACATCAGACTTTTCACTGTACTCGATTCCTTCTGCCTAAACAGCTCTCCCTCTCATGCCTGCCTGAGATTCTCCTGTTCATCCTGCCAGCTCTAGCTTAAGAGCCTTTGCTGATTCTCCTGCTAAATCCAACCTCCACGCCCCCATCTCCAGCTTCAAGCCCTTACGTGCTCAGAGCATCTTGTGTTTTAACGTCACAGCACTGAAACTGTCACGTAACTACATGCTTGCTTACGGGAAGCTTTGTTTAATGCGTGACTCCCTTTAGAATCTAAGATTCACATGGAGCAGGGGCTGTAGTAGATTTGCTCCTCACATATCCTCATTATCTGATCCATAATAGCAGGTCAACTATAAACATATAAATGAATGATAGAATGAGCTGAGGATACCATGAAGGGCACTGTGCTGACCATTTCACATGCATCATCCCATTCAAGCCTAATATCCATTGTTATCTTGGTTTCACAGATGACAAAACAGAAGATCAGAAAAGTTAAGTATCTGCCCTAAGGTCATGCAGCTAGAATATGGCACAGCTGGAGCTTGAACCTGAAACTGTCTGGCTCCAGGCTGATCCTATAACCATCTCACTGTATCGAACTGGGAAATGCAAGGATGTCTTTGAAGCCTGGGCCCCATGTTTGTAAAGGCAAATAAACACCAGTTTTCCTTTATCTCCCCTAATACATTCTCTAGTGTGGGTCACTAGAGAGAGCTTTAAAACAAATTACATGACCACGTGACCCTTTTTCTTCCTCTTTCATCCTGCTGTAGGCTCTCTAATGGCTTCAGGATAAACTGTGAACTCCTCGGCACATCACACAACACCTTTGATGGTCTCCCAACCCCACCCTTGGTGAGCCTTGTGATTCTAGCAGTCTGAATCAGTGTGCATTTCTGAAATATCGGCTGTCTTCCTCCTCCCAGCCTTTGAGTCTGTACTTCTTCCCAGCCTGGCTTCCCTCTCTCTTCTCCAGTCCTGAGAACTCTAGAGCTTTACCTCCTCTATGAAGATTCCCCAACTTGAATGAGCCCTTCTCCTCTGTGTGGCTAATCATAGCACACATTATACTGAGTTGTTTCTCCCCATTCTTGTCTCCCACCAGACTGGGAACCCTAATAACAGTGATCACAGCATGCTGTTCATGTTCCCGGCAGAGAAAGTGCTCTATAAATATTCAGTAAAACCCTGGATTTTCTACCTGTTGAAAAATGAAAATGTTCTCTGGCTTATCTGTTGGGCCTTGATAGCAGAAATGCATCTTCCTTTCGATTTGTCTTTAATCTCCATAAAAACTACCAGCTCCGAGGAAATTTTGGATGGCTCTCTAAACATAATTTTTGCATGCTTGTTTTCACTTTGGAAATAGCAGGGATGTCTTCTTTTTGTGCACGATATAGACCAGAGTCACCAGCTTTTGAAACACTGGCCTGTCAATTAGCTGGCCCAAACACAGGCGGGCCTCACAATCCTGGCACTGAATGGACTAAACTTTAGCAAGTATTTGAGTGAGAAACAGTACAAAAGAATCTTAAAACAATATGTATACTTTAACATATAAGCTAGGTCTTAATGTTGCTTCAGTTCAGTTCAGTTCAGTTGCTCAGTCGTGTCCGACTCTTTTCGACCCTGTGAACCGCAGCACACCAGGCCTCCCTGTCCATCACCAACTCCCGGAGTCTACCCAAACTCATGTCCATTGAGTCAGTGATGCCATCCAACCATCTCATCCTCTTTCGTCCCCTTCTCCTCCTGCCCTCAATCTTTCCCAGCATCAGGGTCTTTTCAAATGAGTCAGCTCTTCGCATCAGGTGGCCAAAATATTAGAGTTTCAGCTTCAACATCAGTCCTTAGGTTGAGCAAAGCTACTGTTTGGATTCCTCACACTGACAAAAATTCCTCATGTCGTGTTCGGTTGGGCTGCTAAGGGTACCCAACACTCCAGAAGGTTCATCTAACATCTGCAAAACCATTACTAATCAGAGTCTGGTCCAACCATATGGTATTTGAGAGCTCTCATATGTCTAGACAGAATGTATATGCCCCAAAGCCATCAAAATGTGTTTAAGAAGACGCTTATCTGAAGGAGAAGAGCCACATCCTCCTGAGAGTTTCATTGGTGGAAATGAGATCCAGTTCTAGTCCCAAAAGAGGAACAGACCTTCTGTTTTCCAGCCACTGAATCGGAACCCGCAGACATGGAGTATGACTCAGCTTCTCTATTTGGATTCATGCTATCACCAAGCTCCCTGTAGGGGCTGTGCATGCTAATAGACAGAATAACATTTGTGAAGAAAGCTGTGCTTTCTGGGGAAGAAAAAATACAGTACATCATTTTTTAAAAGTTTTCTTTTCACCAGGAGCAGCAGCTGTCTTTGTCAGTCAAATGCGCCCCCAAAGTCATTACCTTTAAGTTAGGGGTAGACTGCGGTGGTTGGCCTCAGGAGGAGGCAGTGCTGAGCACAGATGCCAAGAGATACCCGAAATTCTGGAGGAGCCATACTGGGGTGTCTCAGGGTGGCGAGCTGGAGAGAGAGACGATGTCGGGGGGGCGAGTGCCTTCTCTTCGGCTGCTTTGTGGTTAAGGTGGGTACGGGGTGGATAGCGGGATGGGAGAGGAAAATGACTTGATGCCTCCTTCAGGTCGTGGGGGATCTTCTGAACAACAGTGTTGCCTTCTGCAGTGGGTCTGGTCCCAACACGTGTGGAGCCCAGGGCAAGCGTGCTCACAGAGGCCCACACAGAGAACGCGTCCCTGTTACAGACTGAGACGTCAAGTCTGTGGCCCAGCCTGTGCTCCACCCAGACCCTGCAGCCTTCTGTGGGGGATCCCTCTGGTGACCGGACACTGGGGGACCAAGGGTGTGCTGGGGCAGCGCCGGCCAAAGCTGGACCTGGGCTCAACTGAACCGAGGATGGAGGCTGACCCGGACTCGTTTCTCAGGCAGCCTTGGTGGGCAGGCTTTGGTCCTCCAGGCCTTGGTTTTCTGAAGGGATTTTCAGGCATTCCTAAGGCAGAGGGGAGGGAGGGAGTGTGCAGGGAGCATCTTGAGTGATCCGTGGTGATTGGCTTTAAACAAAGACAGCCCCTCCTCTGGTGACCCATAGCTGAGGCTGTGAGTCCCTCCTCCCCATGCCCACTGCGAGCCACACCCTGTGGTCCAGGGGCCCAATCCAGCTCCCCATCACTCTCCTGTTTGCTCAGTAGGTTACTGAAATTTCCAAAAAAATTTCTCACGTGAAATTGAAAAGGAAAAAAAAAAAAAGTCTTTGTGTTCAGGTGTCACAAAGTGCAGTGGTTTCTCCTCTGGTCAAAGGTCACACCCTTTCCTTTGCCTTCCCCCGCCCACCTCCACCCCCTAGGTCCAAATCACAATCAAGTCATTTCTCAAACCCTGCAGCCACTAGGAAGTAGCAGAACTTAGGAAAGTCTGTAGTATCGGTCTGCTTTGATTCTGAACCGTTTCCTTCAGAGGACCTTTGGGAGGCTAGGAATTACCCAAAGAGCTGCGGCCACCCTGGTGCTTTCTCAGTCTAAATGTGCTTGACCCCTTCTCCCCAACACTTTGTCTCCAGCTCAGTGGGTGCCCCATCCATGCCTTCTTGGAAATCTGCCCTCGACAGGACAGTCCTGGTTGGTGGGGGGGATTCCAGGTTGACGCATACAGGCATTCTGACTGGTGAATCTGTAGGCAACCTGACTACTCACAGGGTAATACCCATGAAATGCATTCCCATTTGTCTCACCACCAAAGCGGACCACTGATCACCTAGGAGTCAGGCGAGACGGCAGCGATGGCTCCAGTGCAGACGCATCTCCCAGACTGGGAATATGACTCATAGCAAGTTTCCTGGGCTGTGGGAACTTTCTCAGAGAAGACGAATGACCCATGATATTGGTGGGTCTCCTTTCTCTTCCTGCCAACATTTTCTTCTAAGGGTTTTCAACAAAGATGCCAGTCTGCACAAATGGTTATGATTCCTAGTTTCTTTAAAAAAAATTTCATGTCCTCTTAAAATATTGAATAGAAATATAACTTCTGTATAATAAAAGGCATGCATCTTAAGTGCATAATCAGTGAATTTTTACACACACACATATATATATATACCTGCATAAGCACCACTAAGATCAAGATACAGAAACTTTCCAGCACCCCGGAAAGTTCCCTCATACTTTCTCACAGACATAATCCTCTGAAGAAAACGTGTTCTGACTTTCATCACTAGAGATTAGCTTTCCCTGTTTTTGAACTTCACATCAATGGAGGCATACGCTGTGTCCTCTTTCCTGTCTGGATTCTTTCACTCACTATGAGACTCTCTCATGTTGCTGTGTTTTAACAACGCATCATTTCTTATTGCTGATAGCATTCATTGCATGAATATACCACAATTTATTACCAAATTATGGTGACTCAGTGGTAATGAACCCGCCTGCCAATGCAGGAGATCCAGGTTTGATCCCTGGATCAGGAAGATTCCCTGGAGAAGGGAATGGCTATACACTCCAGTATTCTTGCCTGGAAAACTCCATGGACAGAGGAGCCTGGCAGTCCATAGTCCACGGGGTCGCAGAGAGTCGGACATGACTCAGCACAGTACAGCGTAGCACAGTAGCACCACGATTTATTAATCCATTTTACCAGTGGTGCACAGGTGGGCTATTTCCAGTTTCAGTTCAGTTCAGTTCAGTCGCTCAGTCATGTCCGTCTCTTTGCGATCCCATGAATCACAGCACGCCAGGCCTCCCTGTCCATCACCAACTCCCGGAGTTTACTCAAACTCATGCCCATCCAGTCTGTGATGCCATCCAACCATCTCATCTTCTGTCGTCCCCTTCTCCTCCTGCCCTCAATCCCTCCCAGCATCAGGGTCTTTTCAAATGAGTCAGCTCTTCGCATCAGGTGGCCAAAGTACTGGAGTTTCAGCTTCAGCATCCGTCCTTCCAATGAACACCCAGGACTGATCTCCTTCAGGATGGACTGGTTGGATCTCCTTGCAGTCCAAGAGACTCTCAAGAGTCTTCTCCAAAACCACAGTTCAAAAGCATCAATTTTTCAGCACTTAGCTTTCTTCACAGTTTAGAGTTACTATAAATGAAGATGCTTGCTTCACAGCTTCTTAGTTAACATTTCTCTAATGCTTATTAAAAGGCATTAATACTGTAATACTTTTCAAGTAGTAAGTCATTTAATCCTTGCAATAAACCTAGGATAACTATTATTGCCCCCATTTGACAAGTGAGAAAACTGAGGCAGAAGGAGGTTATATAACTTCCCAGTATATAGAACTGGAAAGTAGAACTGGGATTCAAACCCTAGACGGTGTTCTATCTCAATAACCTGTCTTCTTAACCATCTAGCTAATAGCTAGACCACTTATTTGCTGCATGACCTTGGGCAAGCCTGTTAATTACTATCTCCTCATTTGCCAACTTGGGATAATATCAAGTACCTCCATTCACAGAGTTTTGTAATATAAGGGGTTCCTTGGTGGCTCAGACAGTAAAGAAATTGCCTGCAATGCAGGAGACCAGGGTTTGATCCCTGGGTCTGGAAGATTCCCTGGAGAAGGGGATCACCTCATTTGCCAACTTGGGATAATACCAGTACTTCCATTCACAGAGTTATTGTGAGGGTTAAATAAATAATCTATATAAGGCAGACACTGTTGATTGACTAACCCAATAGACATTTCCAATCCCCTTCTGCTAGCCTCCCAATTGAAACTGTGAAAGCTAAATGCTCCCTTCCTGGCCTCCTTTGTACCCAGAGATGTCTATGTGCCCCAGTTCCACAAAATGAGGTTGATAAGATAAAGGCTAAGGGGCTTCTGGAGAAATTTCACTTCCTCATAAAAGGAATATGTAAGAAAGAGAAATTCTCTTGGTGCCTACTTGTCCCTCCCACTTCTTCCCTTTAATGTAGACGTGATGTCTGGCACAGTGGCAACCATCCTGTGAAGCCAAGGATGAAAGTCAACCCACTGGGGAAGAAGGAAGTGAAAGACAGAAAGAACCTTTCTCCTTGATGGTACTATTGATCTTGCCATGACAGGACTAGAATGTCAAACTTCAGACTTCCTATTAAATAAACAACACATGCCTTTGGGGATTAAGGTATTGTTCAGATTTTCCATCATTAGCAGTATAGATGACAGACCCTGTAAAATGCTTATCACAATGCCAGGCACAAAGTAAGAGCTCAATAAATACTAGGCTATTATGTGGATCTGTTTAAGTGGAATCTGGGTCCAAATGCCTTCACCTTCTTTAATCTGCTAATGATTTTCAACAGGCATCTTATAAAGAGACACTATTCCTCCTCCTGGCATCAGCTATGAGCCTCAGGAATGGAGAACTCCTGACATTCTGCGACAGAGCATGAGCAACTGGACCTGTCAGTGTTCCTGGAGGTTTTCTCTAGGCTAAGGCCTATGAAAGCTGAGCTGCCTCAAAACCCCACAGAACACATCAGAAAAAAAAAAACCAAACAAACAACCATAGCTAAATGTGATTTGTATTCTTCCACCTTATTAAAAAAAACAGTTCAGAAAGTTTGTGGGACAGTTTTCAGCATGCCTTTTTTTTTTCACATTGGAGGATAATTAGTTTATAATGTGTTAGTTTCTGTTGGACAACAATGTGTATCAGCTATATTCTTGCGCCTCCCTCCCAGCCTCCTCATCCTTCCCCTCTAGGTCATCACAGAGCACTGGGCTGAGCTCCCGGTGCTATATAGCAGCTTCTCACTAGCTATCTATTTTACACATGGCCACTCTCTCAAATGGGCCCACCCTCTCCTCCCCCCGCTGTGTCCATAAGTCTGTTCTCTATGTCTGGGTCTCTGTTCCTGCCCTGCAAATAGGTTCATGAGCACATTTTTCTAGATTCCATATATATAGTTAATATATGATTCTTGCTTTTCTCTTTCTGACTTACTGCACTCTGTATGACTGACTCTAGGTTCATCCACCTCACTGCAAGTGACCCCATTTCATTTCTTTTTATGGCTGAGTAATATTCCATGGTGTGTATGTACCACAACTTCTTTATCCATTAATGGTTGATGGACATCTTGGTTGCTTCCATGACCTGGCTATTGTAAACAGTGCTTAAATGAACACTGGGTACATGTGTCTTTTTGAATTATGGTTTTCCCAAGTATATGCCCAGTAGTGGGATTGCTGGATCATATGCTAGTTTTATTCCTAGTTTCTTAAGGAATCTCCATATTATTCTCCACAGTGGCTGTATCAATTTACATTCCCACCAACAGTACAAGAACACAGTCTTGATAAGAACACATGTGAGGCTAGGTGACTGCAGCAGGCTGAGGAAGTAGAACAAAGACCCCTCAACAACAATCAGGGACCCCGGACTTGTTATTGTTACACAAGCTGGCCCCCCTTGGTCAGAGCCATGAGATACAAGTTAGACACACTCAGTACAATGGCAACCTACTCTTGATTTTAAATTTTCAGCATCACTTAGCAATTTATTTTTTAAAAATTCAGTTAGACTTTTGTTTGCCATATGACCCAGCAATCCCACTTCTGGGCATACACACCGAGGAAACCAGATCTGAAAGAGACACGTGCACCCCAATGTTCATCGTAGCACTGTTTATAATAGCCAGGACATGGAAGCAACCTAGATGCCCATCAGCAGACGAATGGATAAGGAAGCTGTGGTACATATACACCATGGAATATTACTCAGCCATTACAAAGAATTCATTTGAATCAGTTCTAATGAGGTGGATGAAACTGGAGCCCATTATACAGAGTGAAGTAAGCCAGAAAGATAAAGACCAATATAGTATACCAACGCATATATATGGAATTTAGAAAGATGGTAACGATAACCCTATATGCAAAACAGAAAAAGAGACAAAGATGTACAGAACAGACTTTTGGACTCTGTGGGGGAAGGCAAGGGTGGGATGTTTAGAGAGAACAGCATCGAAACATGTATATTATCAAGGGTGAAACAGATCACCAGCCCAGGCTGGATGCATGAGACAAGTGCTCGGGGTTGGTGCCCTGGGAAGACCCAGAGGGATCGGGTGGAGAAGGAAGTGGGAGGGGGGATCGGGATGGGGAATACATGTAAATCCATGGCTGATTCATGTCAATGTATGGCAAAAACCACTACAATATTGTAAAGTAATTAGCCTCCAACTAATAAAAATAAATGGAAAAAAAATTCAGTTAGACTTTTGTTTGTCTAGGACTAATTCAACAAATAAGTATTGAGTGCCTGCTCTGACCAAGGCATCCAGGTATCGAGGCTATATGGATGAAGCAAACAGGAAGAGACAGAAATTTGGTTTATATTTTATATAGGCTTTCTTTTGACAGCTGCAATTTGACTCTATTTTCCCCTCATGCACGTTAATGCTTACGGGCCTGTGTGTGTGTGTGTGTGTGTGTGTGTGCTCAGTCCTGTCTGACTCTTTGCAACCCCATGGACTGTACCCACCATGGGATTTCTGTCCATGGGATTTTCCAGGCAAGAATACTGGAGTTGGTTGCTATTTTCTTCTCCAAGAGATCATCCCAATCCAGGAATCAAACTCCAATCTCCTGCATTGCAGGCAGATTTCTTTGCCATCTGAGCCACTCGTATTCATTAATTATCATTTCTACCCTTTAATCCTCTTTCTGCCTTTTAAGCTATCTCCTAAACAGCAAAAACTACACTAAAACTGCAAGCTTAAAAACTTATGGCAGCAGGGCAAATTTCCTAGAATCTAAGGATCTCTGTCCTCTACAGACATGGAAATGAGAATGAAGTTGCTCCTCACTCAAGTCAAGTTCTAGGCTGGAAGTGCAGAGGTAGAATCTGCAGCCCTGAAGTCTACCTGTTTTCATGGGTGTCGAGGCCATCATTCGTTGGATGAGCAGTTCTCTTTTTTGAGAACCACTTTCCCTGTAGTGGGATTATTAACCCATTTCCCCATGAGGGACCCTCAATGCTGTGCTTAGCCTCTCTGCTGAGAGAGCTCATTTTCAGAACTAGGCCTGAGTGGAAGATGACAACTGTGGATGCAACCCTGTGCAGCAAGACCCTGCTCATCACCAGAGACTCCAGGAGAGGATCTGGTGTTTTACTGTCTCCTGGAATGTGGCCCAAACCCAGATATGTGGTCAAAGATAGATGGACCATCTCCAGGGATTGGGAACTGGGTGCCCCTTTGTTCCCAAATACAGACAAGGGGCCAGAAGAACAGGAATCAGTCATTGGGAAGTTCCAGGTACGTGTGCAAGCTAAGAGCTCACACGAAGATACAAAGCGCATAAGCTAAGAGTGGACACAACCTTGTTTCCGGTTATGTGTGATGAAGGTAATCTATTCATTCTGCAGGGGTGAATCTTCTCTGTAGAAATATGCCTCCTAATGAACAAAACCCACTGAAATTGATATGAGGAACCATGCTTTATGTACGAGATGTTGTGGGTAATGAATTTCAATCAAGTACATTAAGCAATGAGGGGAACAGACTGTTTGAAGGAATTCCGTGGTGAATCCTCATTTAATGCAATTAATTACCACCTAATTTGTCACCTGTGTAAAGCATGCTGACTTTAATTTGCCTAAAAATCCAGATCTTCTCATGCTCTTGTTCCCTAAGATATTCATGACTCCAGAAGGCAGCAGGTTACTCTCCTCACTCACAGAATTCGTACCTCAGCTTAAAATAACATAACTCACCACTCGAGTACACACAGCCACATAAACATCACCTTCAGAGCTGGTTTCATTTGTTAACCAACATCCAATTGTTGTTACCCTCAGTATCTCTTAAATGCCCGCAGGAGCACATCCTCTGCTAGGAAAAGCATCAGCAATGCCAACCTGGGAGGTATCATTGGCACCATTACTGAAGTGCAGCATCTTCTGATGAAAATCTTTGGGGTCCATTAAAATGCTACTCCACAGCCACTGCTGATAGATGCAATTAAACAGGTCAGTCTGGAAGGACAGACTCTGGCTACATGAGCTAACTTGGGTGAACTGTGCAAGATGGAAAAAAATTGGCTCTGCTGGTAGCTCAACGTGAAGAATGATTTTGCTTTGGGTTTACTTACTTAGAATACATTTATAAGTGTTGCTGCTTAGAAAAGAATTATTCAAAAACTAACACTGCCTATCCTGTACCTCATGAACCACTTCTTTCATCTATTCCTGGGTTCCCTCTGGCAATGCTGGGATTAGAAAGGGTCCCTCTATATGCACACGGGCTGAACTGGAGGTAGGAGCAGTTCTACCTCATGGCTTTATTTCAACAATAATTCCCAGGTATAAATAACCAGCCTGGCGTTCTTCCCTGTGTTCTAGTCCTCTAATTCCAGCCTTTGGAGTTTTGCCCTCAAAGTCAGTAAGTCTATCAACTATGTTTCCTTCCGCATCCAACCAGCTCCTCTGGGTTTATTTCTGTCATCATCCTTCCCCTTATCTGGGCTTCCCTTATGTCTCAGCTGGTAAAGAATCTATCTGCAATGTGGGAGACCTGGGTTCAATCCCTGGGTTGGGAAGATTCCCTGGAGAAGGGAAAGGCTACCCACTCCAGTATTCTGGCCTGGAGAATTCCACGGACTGTATAGTCCATGGACTTGCAAAGAGTCGGACACGACTGAGTGACTTTCAGTGTCACTTTCCCCTTATCCAAGTTACTTTTATTTATTTCCTTACAACACTACTTACAATAGCCAGGACATGAAAGCAGCCTAAATATCCTTCAACAGATGAATAGATAAAGAAGATGGGGTACATATAGTCAATGGACTATCACCCAGCCATAAAAGAGGAATGAAACTGGGTCATTTGTAGTGATGGTGGACGAACCTAGAGTCTGCCATACAGAGTGAAGTCAGAAAGAGAAAAACAAATATCACATATTAACCATATGTATGGAATCTAGGAAAGTTGTAGTGATGAACCTATTTGCAGGGTAGGAATAGAGTCACAAACATAGAGAACAGGCAAGTGGACTTTTGAGGAGGGTAAGGGGAGGTGGGATAAAATGAGAGCAGCCCTGACAGATAGACATTAGCATGTGTAAAATGGATAACTAGTGGGCAGCTGCTGTATAGCATAGGGAGCTCAGCTTGATGTTCTGTGAGGACCTAGAGGGGTGGGAGGGGGGTCTAAGAGGGAGGGGATGTAGGCGTACATATAGCTGATTCGCACTGTTGTACAGCAAAAATTAACACAAAATTGTAAAGCAATTATAATCCAATAAAATAAATTAGAATTACATATATTTAAGGTATACAACATGATGATTAGATAGACATATACACAATGACATGATTACTATGGTCAGGCAAACTAACATATCATCTTCTCATATAGTTACCATATTTGGTGTCTGATGAGAACACCGGAAGCCTACTCTCTTAGCAAATTTCCAGAACTCAATCCAGTTTTATTAACTATAGTTGTCACGCTGTACATGAGCTGTTTAGACTTATTCATCCTATAGAACTGGATCCTATGGAACTTTGTACCTGTTGATCAGTATCTTTCCATTGCCCCTACTTCCCCACCTCTGGTAACCACCACTCTATTCTCGACTATTACCTTTTTAGACTCCACATATAATTGAGCTCATGTCATTTTCTTTTTATGTCTGGCTTATTTCACTTAGCATATGTCCTTGAGGTTCATCCACGTTGGGGCAAATGGCATCTTTTTAATCCATTCATCCAAAGTCAACAGCTCACATGAAGCAAACCTAGTGTTTGGGCCCAGATATGTCTTTCTAGAAATCCTTTGGGTCTTTTTGTAAGAAGGATCTTATTCCTGTAGATATGGAGGCTACCAAAGGAAGCACTTTGTTTGCACTGTGGTGAAACATTAAGCTACACAATAACACAGATAGACACACACACACACACACCCTTCTAAATGATCCATTGGAAAGGAAGAATTTTTTCTGCCTAGCCAAACATACAAATTTCTCCTGTCTTTAGCCAGAAGAATATGAGTGGCTCATTTCTTAGTCTGTAGGAGAGATGTCTTCATGTCCTTTGGCAGGGGCTATCTGCCAGCCAGACTATGAGGACTGTCTCTCTATCTCAGAGGCTGCTTTTAGCAGACAGATTCACATCTCATCCTGAGCATTTATCAACTGTTTGATCTCTGAGGGCTGGAGCACAAGCACTTCTCCTTGGTAATGCTACGGGGCTATAATTGCATTCAGAAGTCTTCATCCAGAAAAAAACCTACTTTTTACTAAGTTCTTATCAAATAATAATATATTGAAAAGCCAGAATTATCCTTCACAGGCTCAGGAATAGCATTTGCCGTGTAATTGAATCCAGAGCATTTCAGCCTTGCCTTCTCTTCTCTGAAATCCTCCCTTTCATTCACAACCTAAGCAAAAAACAGCCGAATAGAAAAAGATACAAGCAAGTTTTCTGAATCATATAGAGAAGATTAATTTTCCTTCCTATGGATGACTGTAAACACAATTTAAAGAGGAATATACCAGGTATTAATTTTGATTTATGTTTCACTGCAAGAAAGCCATAGTCAGTCTAGGTTAATACTTCTGAGCAAAGAGAGGAAAATAAAATTATCTTTAAACAAGAGTAAATTGGCATGTTTGAATCTTCAGCCTCACAGATGAGCCCTGATTCTATCATTCCAGCTGCACGCAGGTCATTTCTTTTTGGATAACATCTTATCACCAAATTCAACAAGTCCCTATCTAAACTGAGCAATTCCAGAATAATTCTCTTAAATGCTCCCTTGATGCTGCCAATGGCGCCCGTTAGGTATGATGGTTTAGAAGACAGTTTGATGTAGTAGGCACAGGGAACAGAGTTGTGGTTACCAGAGGCAAAGGAGTGGGGATGGGTGGCTGGATGAAATGGGTAAAGGGGATCAACTGTGTAGTGAGAGATGGAAACTAAATTTCTGGCGGTGAGCACGTTGTAGGGCATATGGAAGTGGAAGTGTGATGTTTACAGAAGAAACTTATGTAATGCTATAAATCAATGTTACCTCAAAAAGAATTCTTAAAAGTTGGCTTTCTCATTTTCATTTTTTATATCCTATCAAACTCAGACCTATTTATCCTTCAATTAAAAAAATAATCTAGAGTCTGCTATGTATTTGATAGGACTTCTCTGTAGCTCAAGTGGTAAACGATTTGGCTGTGATGCGGGAGACCAGGGTTCAATCCCTTGGTTGGGAAGATCCTCTGGAGAAGGGAATGGCAATCCACTCCAGTATTCTTGCCTGGAGAATTTCATGGACAGAGAAGCCTGGTGGGCTACAGTTCGTGGGGTCACAAAGAGTCGGACACAAATGAGTGACTACCACACATACACACACGTGTATTTGATACCACGCTAAGTGTTGGGGAGAAAAGGATGGACAAGGTCATTGACCTCACAGAACTTAACATTCAGTGGAGTGAGCCAGTAACTAAGCATGAGGTTCGGATGCCGTCTAATGAGTGATGGTGTGGGGCACTGTCCAAAGACATCAGAGGGGGCCGGAGGCACACTTGGGTCAGGGTGTCAGAGCACTTCTGGGGCAAGTGACCTCTCAGATTGGATGTGAGGGGTGAGCGGGGATTAGTCCATGAAGAACACGGAAGGTGGAAAGGCTAGGGAACATTTTAAAGGGGAAGAACATCATCCACAATATCCCAGAATGAGAGAGAGCACAAAGTCTTCTGTCTGGAACCCAGAAGGCAAAATGACCTGGGGCGAATCCCGTAGGCCTTATAAGACACGTAAGAGTTCCGGACTTCATCCCAATGATTTTGAACAGAAGAGTGATGCAATCAGCTTTAGGCTTTCGGTAGATCACCCTGGTGAGGGTAGAGAATTGACTGGAGGCTGGCGAGTGTGGAGCCAGGGAAAGCAGCAGAAGCTGTTTCAGAGAAGAGCAGTCATTTTCTCAGACTCGGTAGCCATGGAGATAGAGAGAAGGCAGGGTCTCCGGTTCTGTGTTGGACTGGGCTTGACTGTCACCCTAGTACCATCACAGGACCTATGCAGAGTCAGTGCTTGAGAAACTGCAGAGCATACACAGAAATCCGGAGATCACTCTGTTCAGGCCCTGACTCTGCTCCTCATTAGCTTTGTGACCATGGGTAAGTTATTTAACCTCTTGGGGCCTGAAACTTAAAATAGGGATAATATTATAATAGTATATATTCCATAGTAAATAAACAGTAAATGCATACATGTTAATACACGTAAGGATTTAGAATGGTGCTGGGAACATATGAAGCACTCAACAAACATTAATTATTATTATTATTATTGTTAATGTGTTTGGTACTGTATTGTCATTTCCTTTGTTTGTAATGTCATCAGACCCAAGTCTACTCTGAAATGACATCTAAAATAGCCTTCCCATCTTGTTCTTCCCTTACCTAATTCTACTCTGTACATGACTTTTAGGTTAATCTTTAAGACATTTTTCACCATGTCACTCCCCATTTCCAGATTTTATAAGCCCCCCCGTTAAGCCCCAAATCCTTAATCTCATGATTAAACCTGTTTCCTAACTTGATCTTACTTATTCTTTTCTAACCTCATTTCCCATTATGGTGATACTCCTATGTATGCCCTTTTGGTTTACATGGATCTAAATTTGCAAGAGATTTCATGTAAAATCTGCTTTGGCTTGTGATGATGGATTTATTCACATTTAAGAGAACTACTTTGGATAGTGTGCCCAAGAAGCTGAGCACTGGGAAACAAGAGACCCTATGAAGTCATCTTCACAATGGTGAAGTAGTCCCAGTATTTTTGGTTTGCAATCTACAGTAGTGACAATCTTATACACCATTTGCATTGCTTTTGCTGATTTATTTTGTCTTTTGTGGGCCAAAAAAGGATAGTAAAGGTTTTAAGTGTATGGTATGGAATAGCCATAAATGAACTGAATAAAGGCACTCAGTCTTTATTCAGACTTAATGAAGGGAGCTTGCCTTGGAAGGCCTGCCATGACAAGTAATGTCATCTACTGAAATGAGAATGTTCATTTTAAGGGGATTTGGTGTTGTTTTAATATAAGTGGCTTCATTTCAGGGCTCAGGGAGTATTAACAGCTCTTGAAATTAGCAGTAATTATTTTTTAGATTTTATAGGAATTTGCCTTATGGAGAGTTTCTGGAAGAAATTACCCTGGAAAGATAGAAGAAGACAGTTTTGTTCAAAAGGCATACTCTGCTTAAGGTCGGGTATTGACTTCTTCCCCTCCACACAAGTTACCGATTGCTGCTTCCTGGCCCTGCTGGTTCTCTACCCTCAGGCTCAGCTCCTCCCTATCTTTGTTTTATTATTTTACCAAAGCCCGACTCTATTGCTAGGTCCCCTGTCCTCTGTGAAGTCTCTTGTTATAAAGACAACTCTCACTGAGGTTTCCCTTCCCTAAGCTTCTATTGTCTGCTTTTATACTTTTATTTATATATTTCTCTAGTATATAAATAATATATAATGAAAGTACCATAAATAGCTTATATTTAGAGTATACAAAACTGATGAGATCTGACATATGTATGTCTATGAAACCATCACTACAAATCAAGATAAGGAACACACCCATCACCCCACAAAGTCACCTCATACCCTCCTGTAAGCACACCCTTCTTCATATCCAGCCCTGACCCCAGTTCACCAAAAATATAAAATTACCATACATTTAATTTTTAAAATTTTTTGTAATAAAATCACATTCCACTGTTGCTATTCTTGCCTTAAACACTCACTTATCTTGTAAAGATATGTAGAAAGAAAAAATAAGGGGAAAAGTACTTTATATTTATCCCCATATATATTCCATTTCCTCTCTCCTGGTATATCAGCCACAGATCACTGCATAACAAACCACCCCCAAACCAAGCAACTTAAAACAACAGGCATTATTTTACAGTTTCTGTGGGCCAGAAATTAGGGTGCAGCTTAGCTAGGTGCTCCGTGCTGGGGTCTCTCACAAAGCTACAAGCAGGATGTCCAGATCGTCAGTCAAAAAAAGGCTCAACTGGGAAGGGTCTCCTACATTCAGGCATGTGGTGATTGGCATGATTCCGGTGAACTTTTGGATTGAAGACCTCAGTTTCTTCATGGCTGTTGGCCAGAGGCTACCTTCAGTTGTTTACCACATGGGCTTCTCTATAGTGTAACATATACCATAGTAGACTGTATCATCCAGGTGAGCCAGAAGAAATAGAGGAAGAGTGTAAGGAAGATGGAAATCACAGTTTTTATATTCCATACCTTGGAAGTGGTATCTCAGAACTCTTGTTGCATTGCATTCATTAGAAGCAAGTCTCCAGGTCCATCTCATACACAGGGAAGAGAGATTATACCAGAAAGTGGGGATCACTAGGAACTGACTAGTGATAACGTGAATTTCCCTTTCAACTTTCAACAGCTCTTCACTTCTACAAAACCAGGCCCAAATGAATCCTCCAACACTAAAGGCCCTTTCCTCAGTGACTTTGGCTTATATTACCTTTGTAAGCTTGGCCGTTGTACCCCTTCCCGCTGCCGTCATCTCCAGTCCCACTGGACTCGTAACTTCTCTTGAAATGCTCTCAGGCCCACTGATGCCTGTTTAAATCCATGAATGTAAACTTCAAGGGTCAGCACACATGCCAACTCCTTCATGTCATTTTCTCAACGTTTTCTAGCCAGAAGGAATAGCAATGTGTTGATGCTCAGAACAGTGTCTAGTGCATAGTAGGCACACAAGTATTTATCTGAAGAGTGAACCACCCTTTCTCTTTTATACTTTCATAACATTTTATACTTGCCTAGTAGCACTTTTATCACCCTGCCTTGATGCACCTAGTTCTTTCATTCAAAAAGAAATGACTGAGTGTTCCTGCATGCAAGGTTCCACACTACAGAACTAACTGAACAATGGTCATCTCTCTAACAGCAGTGTGAGTTGTATGCATGGGCATCTCTTTCAAGGCGGAGGGAGTGTGTCCACTGTATGTATATGGCCACCTCCCCCACAGTGAGGTCCCCAAGGGAAGACCACACCCTACTCCTCACAGCCTCACACATAGACCCTAGCACTGGCCCTCGTATAACACAAAATAAATGCTGAATGGAACAGAAACAAATTATCTTCTGAATTAATAAACACAGCTCAAACAAGAGTCAGGATACTGACAATCTGTTTATGTCCCAAACAACTGAGAGGAGGCAAAGATCATTTAATTTCCTAGGGGGAAGTAGGCGCTGACTTGCTTCTTTGTATTGGACTTTAATTCCTTTCAAAACAGAACAGTCTGTCTTTAGTGATCAGTCTTAAAGAGAAAACCACAAACAACACAAATTCTGTCAAGTTCAGTTTCTTCAAAAGGTGATCAAGCTAAATGAGTAGCAACTTTAAAACTTCACCATTTCATTTCCTGACCTTGACAGCTCGGTTAGATAACACCTCAAGTATTTTAACTTTTAATATATAAAATGAATATTTAGCGTAGCTATTATTTCAAATTTTTAGAAAGTCTTTACAAATAATTTTAGTGCATGAACTTTGTATATACTATTTAAGATAAGGTTTGATTTACATACTTGTCTTTAATATAATTCCTGGCTTTAGATAGGACTAAGTATAACATTCACTGTCTCTCACTGATAACTGTCCATATTTATAGTGGATGTGCCAATGTTATGAAAATAATACGTTTCTTCTGAGAACAAATTCCATCTTCTGCAACCAAAGGAATGGCCCTTGTGGTCGTACACAAACACCATGGTCCTGTTCTCCAACCACGGCTGACCTGACCGAGGGCAGCCACTTGACTCAAGCCAGACCAGTGAGATTCCACCCTTCAAGAAATTGTACTGGGGTGGCCAAAAAGTTTGGGTTTTTCCATAATGAACTTTTTGACCAAGCCAATATTTGGGACTGAGCCATTAGGCCGTCTGCCAGGATTACTGTTTAAACTGGGAGGGCATCTTCCCATGTACACGAAGAAGAAGGAGAAGCTAATTTGCAAATGAAAAGTAATGAGGCAAACATGATGGAGAAACACCATTGACTTTGAGCATTTAGTATGTGTCAGGGCCTCGAGGAGCCAGTGAAGGACAGGGAAGCCTGGGGTGTTTCAGCCCACGGGGCCACGGAGAGTCGGACATGGCTTAGGGACTGAACAGAAACAACAAGGCACTATCTTATCTAATTCCCACAGAACTGAATGAAACTCAAGCGTTTACAGTCAGGGAAACTGAGGCAAAGAGAGATGATAGGAAGTGACGTAGCCTGGAGCTGAACCCAGGAATCTGACTTTAAGGCCCAGCTGGTGAGCATGACATTCTCCTCTCCTGGAGCAGCTGAGAGAATGAGGGACCCCGGGACTCCAGAGAGGATGAGGGACCCCGGGACTCCAGAGAGGATGAGAGACCCCGGGACTCCAGAGAGGATGAGGGACCCTGGGACTCCAGAGAGGATGAGGGACCCCGGGACTCTAGAGAGGATGAGGGACCCTGGGACTCCAGAGAGGATGAGGGACCCTGGGACTCCAGAGAGGATGAGAGACCCCAGGACTCCAGAGAGGATGAGGGACCCTGGGACTCCAGAGAGGATGAGGGACCCCGGGACTCCAGAGAGCAGGGCCAGTTGGCTTCCTTATCAAGACAAGTCTTGCCTGAGACTTGTCTAAACTGCTTACCTTTGGGTACTGGGAAGACCAATTTCTTTCATTAAGCTCCCCCGCTTTGCTTGAGGGATTTGAGAGGTTTCGGTTACCTGTAATCCCAAAGTCACTTACTACAGCCCCACCCCCTTGCCAGGCTGTGTGCCAGGCTAAGTCGCTTCATTGTGTCCGACTCTGTGCGACCCCGCTGACTGTAGCCCACCAGCCTCCTCTGTCCATGGGATTCTCCAGGCAAGAATACTGGAGTGGGTTGCCATGCTCTCCTCCAGAGGATCTCCCTGACCCAGGGATCGAACCCACTTCTCTTAAGTTTCCTGCTTTGGCAAGCAGGTTCTTTACCACTAGCTCCACAGGAGAGCCAGCGTTGTGACTGTAAGTTCACATGCATATGCTCACATTCCCATTTCCAGCAACCTTCTCTGCTGTCTGCGTTCCTTTTCCACACAGCCGCACACACAGCACATCTTTGCACCTGCTTCTCTGCTCTATGTAAAATGATTATTTGCCTGTGGAGCTGCAGGGAGAATGATGCAAAGGGTTAGGAAGATGTCTGAGACTTCGTTTAATTGATGGGCCTCATGAAATTATGAGGGAATATTTTATGGTGAGCTGCTGTTCGTAATATTTGCAATTAATGCTTCTAGTCTAATTAGGCAGTTTGAACATTAGCAAGAGAAGGGTAACTAAATCTGTGCTTGTCTTTTGCATCTCAAAGGAAACCTTTCAAAACAACCGGGAAAGGTAAAACCTAGCCAAACCCATTTTTTTACCAGGAAAGTTTCTGGCAAACTTTTACTGGCATCTAAACATATGTAAATCTTCAAAGGGGTTGTGCATTGCTGGCCCCACACACTGTAAAAATGCCAAATTTCAGCAGTATTGGTATTAAAGGAAGAAGGCAAAACAATGAATTCCTTTATCAGGTCTGTGATTTCAGTCTAGTCCTTGTGGTTCTTGGCTTTCTGCCCAATGAAACGAGGCAGCTGTATGTTGTCGGGGCTCTGCATCTGGACAGATCACAGTTGAGTCAGGGTTAAATCACTTCTCACCACCTATGAGCTGAGCGACCTTGTGCCAGTCACTTTTGACCTTGGGCAAGCTCATTTGTTTCTTTTCTCTGGGCCTCAATTTCTTCATCTGTAAAATGGGATGAGTTCTGTCTCCTTCACAGGATTGCAGCAAGGATGAAAGGGGCAGTCCATTGTCAGAAAAGCAGCTTGCCAAAGGTGCAGACACCTGTACACTTCTTGGTCGCGTGTGCCAAACCACAAGCTCTCATGGCCCTCTGACCCTGACATTTCTGCAGCTACTCTCGTAGGCAGTTAAGTCGGTCACAGTGACACAGGGTGACTACCATCTGACTGGGGCTTCCCTGGTGGCTCAGTCGTAAAGAATCTGCCTGCCAGTGTAGGAGTGGAGAAGCAAATGGCAACCCACTCTTGTATTCCTGCCTGGAAAATCCTATGGACAGAGGAGACTGGTAGACCACAGGCCATGGGGTTGCCAAGAGTCAGACACAACTGGAGCGACTTAGCATGCATGCCAGTGTAGGAGATGTGGGTTCTATCCCCAGGTCAGGAAGATCCCCTGGGAAAGGAAATGGTAACGCCTCCAGTATTCTTGCCTGGGAAATGCCATGGACAGAGGAGCCCAGCAGGCCACAGTTCATGGGGTTGCAAAAGGGTCGGACACGATTTATTGACTAAACAACAACTATCATCTAACTACTGGCTCCTTGGCTTGTTCACCACTCACTATAAGAGGTGAGCCATGGATTTGGACCCCTCAACTGCAGCACAACGGCCTGCCCTGGCACCATCCGGGCCCATCGTGTCCTGTGGGCTTTAGTGGCAGAGGAACATGCCATGTGATGCTCCTGCTGTTTGTTGAATCGTAAATAAAAACTGTCTTGCTCTTATCTGCTGAGTCTCATTGTTGACTTTCAGCCACTGTGGAGTGTTGAGCCAGTCTTCTTTCTGCTCACTTGTGTCCTTGGCACCTCTTTTGGAGGCTTGTTACCCTTTGCCAACCTCTCTGAGAGAAGTTGGTAAACTTTCTATAGGGACTAGATAATAAATATTTTAGGCTTTCGGGCTACAGTCATGTCTATTGTGTATTTTTCTTTGTGTACTTCTTTAATAACCTTTTAAAAACCATTGTAATTCATAGGTTGAACAAAAATAGGCTGAGGACAGGTTATAACCCCCCTCTCATGAAGCCTAACTTCTTCCCTGATAGCCATACAAAGCATTTAAAACAGCATGTTCTAGGCTAGTGAGAAGTCAGTAAATGTTAGCTATCTTTGAATTAATACTTACTGTTTGTTCATTTCTAAACCTGGAGAAGGAAAGGGCGACCCACTCCATGGGTCTTGCCTGGGAAATCCCATGGACAGCAGAGCCTGGCGGGCTATGGTCCATAGGGTTGCAAAAGAGTTGAACATGTCTGAGTGACTAAACCACAACAACTTTATGGGCTTCCCAGGTGGCACAGTGGTAAAGAATCCACCTGCCAACGCAGGAGACACAGGGGATGCAGGTTCTATCCTAGGTTGGGAAGATCCCCTGGAGTAGGAAACGGCAACCCACTCCAGTATTCTTGCCTGAAAACTGCCAAGGGCAGAGGAGCCTGGCGGGCCACAGTCCATGGGGTGACTAAGAGTCAGACATGACTAAGCACATACACACACATATAAAGCACAATTGCTAGTTTTTTCCATTCCTACAAGTGAGTTCTGCTTCTTCGGTAACAGGGCGGCTCTTTATATCAGGCTTCCCAAAGTGGTACCAAGAGTAGGTTACAGGTGTTTATGTAGACACTGAATCCCTCAACCTTCAGGGCAGCAGAGCAACTGACCCTGGACACCCCCCTCCTCCTCTGGTTTATCCTAATGTGTTGTGCAAATGCTATCATTCTCTATGTGTGCCAAGGCCTGCCGAAAGTTATTAAGTCCTACTACAAGTCACTAAGTTATTGTTTCACAAAGTACAGCTTTGGTGTATAACAGAAACAGGTTTTACATTTTCTGAGCATTACTTTCAACCAGAGTGTAAGAGGCATGGCGTTTGGAGGGGCTCACGGGTTACTTTATGGTTCCCAGGTGATTGCAGAATGGTCTTTCAACTGGACAAGTGGTAAAAATAAGTCACACTAACTGATTAACTCTTAATAGTCCAGAGAGCCTCTGAGGAGAAAGATGAACAAAAAACAGCCAGGAAGACATCAGTGACATTGAAAATAAAGGTCACAAGATAGGTCTTGAAGGCTTGCAGGACTGGAAGGTAAAGGCTCCAGGGGAAACCTTAACCAAAGGAAAGCAACAGTTGAGCTAACTTGCAGGCACTGGTTCTGATTACAAAGCCAAACTCTCCAGATGCCAAACCTAAAAAAAGGGAAGAGAGGAAAAGTAGTGGAAGAAAGAAGTAATAGGAAAGGAGGAGGGTAGGAGGCTGAAGATAAGGGGCCATGGCCTGCACAGGGGGTAGAGATACTGACAGGGTGGCACAGGTCAGGGCCAGTCATGGCTCCCAGCAGAGCCAGGCTTCAGGACGGGAGGGTGAATAATGGCTGAACCAGCCAGCATCCCATGGCATCAGTGCATCACTGAGGTTCCGTAACAATGACCTCGAGTCATACAGAGCTGCAAGGCTCTTGCACAACTTGCTTCTTTTTTGAGTCAAGAAAGTGTAACATTTCAGGAAGATATGCCTCAAAAAAGAGTCATGAGGTAAGATTTCAAAAACTCCCTCCTTAAAGAGATGTTAGCTTTCTGAAACAAAACAAAACAAAAACATTCATTCCCAGACCATATTCAGTAAGGAAATCTATACTCTACTATGAACCTCATGATGTATAAGGGGTAGTGCAGGTCAATGCTTTTACTGAAACTTTTTCATAGTCCTGAGCTGTAGTCGGTTACTCTAGATTTCCCTCTGACTGAGTATAAGATTCTGAATTATCCTTGCACATACATGACAGTATCTGATCCCTGGAACAATTATTTTTATGATGTTGGGGGGTGAGGTAGGGCAGTGAAAATCTGATTTTTTTTCGTCTGTTCAAGTGTTAATGGAAAAGTAGGGAAAGATGCATGAGGCTAACAAGCATGTTTTAAGAGGTCAGAGACCAGAATCCTCTGAATACTGAGCTGATTGACTCAAGGGGTGATAATGACTTCCCATATAAAAGAATTAGAATGAAAAAACTATACATGTCTTAGAATAAAGGCAACTTAATTCAGACATATCACTGGGGAACTTGCTTCACAAATTTTCTCTTTTAAAGCTTGACTGCACTTCTCAGGAAATGTTCCTGAAGGAAGTGTGTCTGAAAGTTGCCCCAGAAATGGAGGGCCATTGCCTCTGGAGTAGGTCCATGTTTTCCAGTGGTGGCAGGGCTTCAAGCCTTGTTCCCAGGCATCAATAACTTTCTTTGAAAAAAATACACTCATGCACTAAGGTTGAAGAGTGGTGATTTTTGGGTGGTTAGAAGAGAAAGCTGTCATATATTTAAGTTTGCTTCTGGAATTTTCAAGTTTTCTATAGTACATATATATCAAAACTGTAATAATGCAAAGCTCAATATGAAAAGAACTATATCCAAGCCATTGGGATACAGTTCATTACACAGAGGTTGGTGTACAATTTGCTTGTTGTTGTTCAGTCACTAAATCATGTCTAACTCTTTGCGACCCAACGGACTGCAGCATGCCAGGCTTCTCTGTTCATCACCAACTCCTGGAGCTTGCTCAAACTCATGTCCATCCAGTTGGTGATGCCATTCAACCATCTCATTCTCTGTTGCCTACTTCTCCTCTTGCCCTCAGCTTTTCCCAGCATAAGGGTCTTTCCCAATGGGTCAGCTTTTCACATAAGGTGGCCAAAGTATTGGAGCTTCAACTTCAGCATCAGACCTTTCAAAGAATATTCAGGGTTGATTTCTTTTAGGATTGACTGGTTTTATCTCCTTGCTGTTCAGCGGGCTCTCAAGAGCCTTCTCTAGCACCACAGGTTGAAAGCATCAATTCTTCAGTGCTCAGCCTTCTTTATGGTCCAACTCTCACATCCATACATGACTACTGGAAAAACCATAGCCTTGACTAGATGGACCTTTGTCAGCAAAGTGATGTCTCTGCTTTTAAAAACACTGTCTAGGTTTGACCATAGCTATTCTTTCAAGGAGCAAGTGTCTTAATTTCATGGCTGCAGTCACTGTCTGCATTGATTTTAGAGCCCAAGAAAATGAAATCTGATACTGTTTCCACATTTTCCCCATCTATTTGCCATGAAATGATGGGACTGGATGTCATGATCTTACGTTTTTGAATGCTGAGTTTTAAGCCAGCTTTTTCACTTTCATCTTCATCAAGAGGCTTAGTTCCTCTTCACTTTCAGCCACTAAAGTGGTATCATCTGCATACCTGTGGTTATTGACATTTTCCCCAGAGATCTTGATTCCAGTTTGTGCTTCACCCAGCCTGGCATTTCACCTGATGTACTCCACATATAAGTTAAATCAGCAAGGTGACAATATACAGCCTTGATGCAGTCGTTTCCCAGTTTTGAACCAATCTGTTGTTCTGTGTATGGTTCTAACTGTTGCTTCTTGTCCTACATGTCAGTTTCTCAGGAGGCAGGTAAGGTGGTCTGGTATTCCCATCTCTGTAAGAATATTCCACAGTTTGCTGTGATTCACACAGTCAAAAGCTTTAGCACAGTCAATGAAGCCAAAGTAGATGTTGTTTTGGAAGGTGCTTGCTTACAATTTGCTTGCTTCTCTTAATTAATACAATGAGTGGAGTCAAAGGTGATGCAATACCAGTTTGTCACAAGCTTCTCTGGTATGTTGATGCCTCTAAAATGTCTGGGAAATGTCCAAACCTAGTAAGGGATATCCCTTCTCTTGTATTCACAGACATACTTCTGTCTTTCATCTATTTCAAAGTTTATAAAGTGGTTTGAGGAAATGGAGATCACTAAACCATTGCTGGTTGGAGTTTATGTCCTATGGTATTATCTTATTTTGTTTTGCTTTCCAGAAACAAAACCAAAATCACAAACTAGCATGACTGAAAAATCCAAAACTCTCATTAACTATATTGTCTGGTTATGTCTAATAGGGCTTCCTTGGTGGCTCAGCTGGTAAAGACTCCACCTGCAATGTGGGAGACCTGGGTTTGATCCCTGAGTTGGAATGATCCCTGTGTCTAATTAGAGCTCATTTAATGTTAAAGCTAGGCTAAAGATCAGGCATCCCAGGTGGCTTAGTGATAAAGAATCTGCCTGCAGGTGACACAAGAGATGCAGGTCTGATTCCTGAGTTGGGAAGCTCCCCTGGAGAAGAAATATGGCAACCCACTCCAGTATTCTTGCCTGAAAAATTCCATGGACAGAGGAGCCTGGTGGGCTACAGTCCATGGAGTTGCAAAGAGTTGGACATAATGACTAAACAACAACAACAGAGGCTAAAGATCCTTTTCATTTTTAAAAAATGTAAAGGATGTTCATTTATTTAGTTAATTTATTTTCTTTTGGTTGCACTGCATGGCATGTGGGATCTTAATTCCCCAACCAGGGATGGAATCCTCACCCCCTGCTTTGGAAACCTGGCGTCTTAACCAGGGAAGTCGCCTAAGGATGCTTTTTAAAACAATTATACATCACACTGTTTCCAAATTAGGAAAGGAGCACATCAAGGCTGTATACTGTCAGCCTGCTTATTTAACTTATATGCAGAGTACATCATGAGAAATGTTGGGCTGGATGAAGCACAAGCTGGAATCAAGATTGCTGGGAGAAATACCAATAACCTCAGATATGCAGATGACACCACCTTTATGGCAGAAAGTGAAGAACTAAGGAGACTCTTGATGAAATTAAAAGAAGAGAGTGAAAAAGTTGGCTTAAAACTCAACTTTCAGAAAACTAATATCATGGTATCCAGTCACATCAGTTCATGTCAAATAGATGGGCAAACAATGGAAACAGCGAGATACTTTGTTTGCGGGGGGGCTCCAAAATCACTGCAGATGGTGACTGCAGCCATGAAATTAAAAGATGCTTGCTCCTTGGAAAAAATAGCTTTGACCAACCTAGACAGCATATTAAAAGGGAGAGACATTATTTTGCCAACAAAGGTCCATCTAGTCAAAGCTATGGTTTTTTCCAATAGTCATGTATGGATGTGAGAGTTGGACCATAAAGAAAGCTGAGCACTGAAGAATTGATGCTTTTGAACTGTGGTGCTGGAGAAGACTTTTGAGAGTCCCTTGGACTGCAAGGAGATCCAACCTGTCCATCCTAAAGGAAATCAGTCCTGAATATTCATTGGAAGGATTGATGTTGAAGCTGAAACTCCAATACTTTGGCCACCTGATGTGAAGAGCTGACTCACTGGAAATGACCCTGATGCTGGGAAAGATTGAAGGTGGAAGGAGAAAGGGATGACAGAGGATGAGATGGTTGGATGGCATCACTGACTCGATGGACATGAGTTTGAGTAAGCTCCAGGAGTTGGTGATGGACAGGGAAGCCTGGCGTGCTGCAGTCCATGGGGTTGAAAAGAGTTGGACACGACTGAGTGACTGAACTGACTGACTGAATAGAGGCTGAAATCTGTCAAAAGTTGGATGCCATGATCTACGTGTCTTAGTTTTTAGAGACTGCATTGACATTTAAAGGCTGGGGCAGGGGGTGGGGAGGGAAATGTGCAAATTATCTCTTGAGGGATATGTGATGGCAGCTTCAGCTTTCAGAGCGGGGCGGGGCTGGGCACGGTCTGACTGTCACAGGAGAATGGACAGGGGTTGGCTGCATTGTCCAGCGCTGCCCTTGAGAGTCACTTCTTCAAATTCTAAGTGGACACAATAATGTTTGTCTCCACATTCACCTTCCTCTACTGTGGTTGCAACCACTTCCACATTCTTTGTTAATAAACCAGAATGAGGAATGGAAATATTCTGGCAGGCTAGCATGGCCAATAAAAGACTTCCACGTCTCCATGTGTCCTGACCTTGAACAAGGAGATCCAGATTGGAAGAGAGCGCCTCTGGAAACCAGCTCATCATGTGTGACTATGTTTTTTTGTCCCCTGTCTCAGGGGCAGCTACTGCAGACAGCTTATTTATGGTCAACTTAGGAAAAACTAAAGCAGGAGCCAGATGCTTTTCCTGTGATCTTTTTCATTCTTCAATGTAACTACATTTCTCTGTATGATGTTATTGCTTCTATAGGCTCTTGCCGCACCAAAGATGATTCATAAATATGTATAAGTGGGAGCTGCTCATTAAAGGATCTTTATTAAAATTATCCTTTTGTAAGAATATTGTCATTGCTAAAATAAGTGCCATTCAAAAATGCAAAAAAGAAAAAAAGAACCAGGGAAGTTTGTAACATATTGATATTAAGTCACCTTTGACTCCATCCATTGTCTTAATCAGATTAATCTGGTTAGGAGAGGCAAGGCAATTCGATACTAACCTCCATGTAATGAACTCTCCCACAATGGCTTGGGTATAGTTTTCTTTTTTTAAAAAATGAACTTTGTATTATTATGGTTGCAATATATATATATTATAGAAAATTAGAAAATTCAGACCAGTAAACTTAAAAAAAAAACAATTTCCTCTTCAATAAATATGGAAGTCTAAAAATCTGAACAAATCCTCTTGGTAGGATTCAACCGTTAACAGCAGCCCACCTCCCAGCATATCTTTGTGAGGTCAGGGCTGAGCTGTGGGTCACACTGTCCCGAAATCTGAGGGAGGTGGCCTGGGTTCTCTTGGCCAACACCTTAGGAACTTGTGTTGGGAAGGAAGAGACAGCCAGAATCTTTAGTGTATGGACAGTACAGGATTTTTACACTGGAAAAATGCATATATAAAATGCATATCTCACATGCCTCGACTAAAACCCAGTGCAGACAACCTAGGCTTTAGTCAAGGCATGTGGGATCTAGTTCCCTGACCAGGGATCGAACCTGCTCCCCCGCATTGGGAGCACGGAGTCTTAGCCACTGGACCACCAGGAAAGTCCCTGAAAAATGTATATTTAAGTTAATGGCCAGCTAGAGGCTTGTGCCAGTGAAAGAGGGTCTGGGCGAAGAATCTGAAGTGACCCAGACCTTCAGGGCAGAATTTGGCTTTCACCTTCCACTCCCTTCCAGAATTCCGATGCAGCCGAGGAGACCTGACTCTCCAGTGGTCTGGAAGAGACCACGTCCTCAGCTCTACCCTGGGAGGATGATTTAGTCCTGGGAGATGCCATGGTGGTCTTCAAGATACGGAGATTTTTAGGAGGAAATAGAAGTATTTTATGGACTTCCCAGGTGGCTCAGTGGTAACGAATCCACCTGTCAGTTTAGGAGACCCAGGTTCAATCCCTGGGTCAGGAAGCTCCCCTGGAGAAAGAAATGGCAACCCATTCCAGTATTCTTGCCTGGAGAATTTCATGAACAGAGGAGCCTGGTGGACTACAGTCCATGGGGTCACAAAGAGTTGGATACCTCTGAGGCAACTGAGCATGCACGGATGAGGAGTATTTTATATGCTGAAGTCAATTATTCTTTTAGACTCTTTAAAGTTTGTTCATAGTTATTGGGAAAAAAAGTTACTCTCTTCCACATAACATTTTTTCCAGCCTTTTCTAAGTCACAGATTTTGCTCATTTTTCTCTCTCAAGTTTACATTGCATACAATGTGTACCATGAAAACTGCCATAAAACACCCAGGTTTTACACTTTGCTGACTGAAAACCAAAACCAAAAATCAAAATTCAAACCAACAAAGTCATAAACAAGGCTTCTAAAAGCAATGGGGAAGTGAGAGGAAAGGGTAAGTTCAAATACTACTGCTCGATGGGGACTGTAGTAGGCACATTCGTATATTAGCTTGTTTAATCTTCAGAATAACACTGTGAGGTACTATTGCCTCCTCATCTGCAAGTGAGGAGAATGAGGCTCAGAGAAAGAAAGGTCACAGAAAATAAGGTCTGCTAGACAAGGGACAGAGCCAGTTCTTTCAGCTGCCACCTGCTTGAAATCCAAGCTCATGCCTTCTCCTCGGTGCTACACCAGTTTCCAGATGCCCTCAACCCTCCTGTACCAAAATTGTACATTTTCGTTTCTTCTCACTGCCTGTAAACAAGGGGCATCATCAAGGGACTTCCCACTGGAAATAAAATTCAGAGACCAGAAAGAATCAGCTGTTAACAGGCTCAGACCAATCTATTGTTTTCTTAGGGTCTCTGCCGATCAGAATAAGAAACCATGGAGTACTACTTCGTGTATTTACCAGAAGCATTTTCACAAGGGTGAGAAAGTAAAAGACAGGTCCCCCAAATAGAGCTCTTGAATCGAGAAGCTATTTACAGCAGAATGTCAGAGCTCACGTGATTTGACTGGAAAACTGCGTTAAAGACATGTTGAGAAAATTCAAGTTCAGCTAGGGATATTTACAAAGGCAGAGATTTCAGGAAGGTTTTATCTGAGATTTGTGCTTCTTTCTGAAGTTGTCTTGTTGTTACGAAATACATGCAACTTGATAGTAAACTGACTAAATTCAGTGTTCTGAAAGAAACAGACAGAAAGGTTTCAAAACCAAGTGAGCACATGTGGTTGAAAGGTAAGTGCTGTCATAGGGTTTAAAAGTAATTTTTTTTTAATATATTTTGAAAGAAGAAGCAAAACAAATCCGATGTTTAGGGCAGGAAAGCAGGGATCCTAAGGGTGGAATGAGGTAGGTCTTACAGATGATGGGGAGGTTCTAGGGCCATGTGGTCCTGCCTCCAGCTCCTTCTCTCTCCATCTCTGAAGATGCTCAGGGAGCTCCTTCAGTGTGATTCAGGATCGTCAGGGTTTTCACCCTGTGTCCTGCTCGGAGCCAGGGAGACACATGTAATCAGTGCCCTGGCTCACCTGGGCACAGTCCCAGCCACGTCCCTGCTGCCGGTCCCATCAAGGGTCTGTATGTGAATAAAGAAGCATTTTTGACATCAAATTCTTATGCTCATGACCAGTCTCTGACCCTGGTGGGGAATGTCACCATCCCGTTGATTGGCACTACAGAAAGAATGTGTCCCTACTTCTTGGACATCTCAGAAACCTTCAGAACTTTCTCCTAGAGAGAATAAACTAGACCAGGCAGGGAAAAGGTGGGATAAGGTCATTAAAAGGTTAAGCCAGGTCCTCATTAACCCCACCAGTGGGAGAAGACCCCATAGTGGACCATTCAGAGCTCCAACTGCTTCATTTTCAGATGAGCAAACCCAGTTCAGAAACATGAGCTCGAAGGCAGTAATTTTCAGATGTACCATTATTTCATGCACCATTAAAAGAGGGAAATACAGTCATTGATTGTGAGATGCATCCAAATTTCAGAGGTGGTAAACATAAAGAAAAAAAAAGTGGGTATCTTAGAATGGGTGAGACATACCAAGTCATTTACCCTCAAATGCTCAGAGCTCAGTTCTTAGGGTTTTTTCCACCTCCACTACATTCTGTAGCTCCATTCATGGACAGAAAACCCAAAGCTGAGAGCCTAGGTGACATACTCAAAATCACTGAGCTAGTAAGGAGAGAGGCAGGACTCCAACTAAACCCAGGACTCCTTCAAGATGGTGCCCATGACTCTCTTGGACTCTTGTTCCAAGCTGTTGATCTCTGGCTCTGGAAAACTAAACTGAATTCCTCTGCAGATTTGTCTCTTGACTGGGTTTTGCTTATGATAATATCAAAATTAATAAACTGCTGCCTTGAACACTTGCAGAGAGGTTGACAGTAACTGGGGTCGGCATTTGCCTGTGGGGAGGACATTGCCTCTGGATTTACCGTGTGCTCAGGAAAATCTACCAAGTAGGTAATCCACAGGCCTGGGGATTAAAGAGCTACTTCTGGCAGTTAGATCTGATGTTTTATTAGGTCATACTGGAATATGGGAGAGGGCTGAGAACAATTCTGTTTTTCATGGGCCTGATCTTTCCCTCCACCCCAAAGCTAGCATGCTAAGATTCCCCCATAACTCCTGTGCCAATGAATAAATGGTGAAAGCGTGGCCTGCTTGTCACTACAAGCTCCAGGGGCTGACGTGGGAACTCTTCAGCCCCAGGTGGCCCTCAACCCCCTCAGACTTGAGAAGAGGGACAAGGCCACACAAGAGAACAGCACTCCTGACAGTGCCTTTTCTGCCCAGGCTGGCATTGAGGCATAAATTAGACTTGGCAGAGAAAGATCTGGAATGTCTCATCTGGCTGGTGCTCCAGGAATCCCAGACACTGTGTACTTCCCGTTCCCACACTGTCACTTTGAAGTTTAACTTAGGGAGGCAGCCTCTAATTCCTCACATGGGGACAAGCTTCCTTTAATTCAAAGTGTTCCAACATCTGGGTTACAGGTGAACCTAGCCCAGCGGCTGGTGTATCCAGCCTCACTTGACTGGCCCCTGTAAGGTGCCCTGGGAACTCAGCCCACAGATCATCTCATGAGGAGGGTGCGGTGCACTGTGATCTCAAAAACAGCAGGAAACCAAACCCGTGGCTCCCTGGCTGCGCTTGCTGCCGGCGGCCTGTTGGGAAGGCACTGGGGAGTGCCCGAAGAGATGGAGCCGAGGGAGGAATAAACGCCTGGCCTTCTCAGGGGGTATTCGGTTCCATCCCTCCACTGCCCGGTCTTCTGGCCTTTATTGTCTTTGCCTTCTCTGACCTTGTGAAGAAAGGCAACACTCTCAGAGCCGTGCCTTCAAACCAGTTGCTGGAGAGAACGTATCACTGCCCTTGAGAGGCTGTTCTGACTACCAGTATGGGCACTTTAGCTCTTGTGATGACATGGGAGGCTGCCTGCCCTCTCTGCCCTCGTCTGGCGCTGGAGAAGCCCCGTGTGGGTCTGGAGGGCAGGACCCGGGTGCTGGTGCTGGATAAGATGGAGTGGCCCCTGCCTGCAGATGCGTGTCTGCTTTATCCAGCTTCATCTGTCTATTATCCAGCAACCTGGACAACACAGCCTTCTCTGTGCTGACCTGTATTCCCTGCCTCGGGGGTCCCTGCTGGTCTGTATGTTGAGCAAGACTTATGGTTTGTGCTTTCCCCTGAATGCTGCAAACCCTCTTTAAGCGAACTGACACAGCCGGGAAGGTGCCCTGGACCCCTCAAGGTGACCACCAGGGTCCGTGGGCTTGGCTTCTCTGGGCAATACTGAAAGTGAGATGGAGCGGCAGAAGAACGTCTGATGCCTCCCACCCCCGCCCCTTCCTTGTCAGGAGAAGCCCTTTGTTCACCTAAGGTGGTGACCTTGACAACAGCCACCTACAAGGACAGACCTGCAGTCAAAACACAGCTTAATGCATGTCTTTATGCAGTTGAGTCTGGGTCTCTGTCTAGAATGTTATTTCTATTTTTGAACATGAACGGCTTTGCAAACCAGCTCATCCTAGTCTATAAATGGCTTACACAGCATTTCTTTTTCTTTTTACTTTCTTTCTTTCCTCCCTCCCTCCTTTCCTTTTTTTTTTTTCTTTTGTTCTCCCTTTCTTTCCCCTTACAAAGAAATATTTTTACAAGCGTGGCTTTCACTCCTAAGCTGTACATTAAAATCATGCAGTGAGGTTATAATGTTACCAACATGCAGGCTCATCCCCAGTTTCAGGTTAAATGCTCTGAGATGGGGCGGTAACACTGAAACGACAGTGTCAAACCTCAGCACGCTGATTGTGCAGTTGGAGATGTTCTCAGTTCCTCACAGCCTTTCTTAAACACGGGAAAGCACCACGACTCTCGGTTTGAGTGGAAACCAAAAGTCCTACAGATTTGCCTATATTTCTAGGATACAATTTTGACACCTTCCCCAACTCAAGCTGGGTTTAACTCTGTCCAGTGAAATTACACCATGTACTTTGCTACCTTTGAGTACTGAGGAGGCAGAAGTACATGATCAAAAGGAAAAGTTCCTTCTTTTGTACTGGGGGGAAAAAAAAGGAAACTGGCAAAAGAAAACATAACAGACAATCGATCCTAAAGTGCCTTTTCTCTCTGTAGTCAGAGGGACCGTGGCAGGGGGTGGAGGCTGGCTCCACAATTAAATATTGTTTCAGTTAATTTAAGTGCCAGTATTATTTTCCCCTCCTTTTCTTCTTCCATGTACACTGACAAATAATCACGGTATGACATGTGAAACTTTCAAAACTCATTTGACGTTGAGGTGGTATAGGATTCAGGAAGCACAGAAGTCTTATTACAGAAAACAGTACCCACACAGAAGATGAGGCATAAAACCAGAATAAATCGACTTTCTTATTTCCTGACCTGTACAAACTTAATTATCCAGACCTGATATTTTAGTAATCTGATTTCCAAATGATGCAATGTTCTTTCCCTTAATTTTTCTTGAGACAAATGCTCTAATTTTATTTGTAGTATTTGGGGGAAAGTAAAGTTCAATGTTTAATTTTTTTCAGATCTATTTAGGGCTATTCTCCTCTGCTTTCTAGGAGACAAAATAGAGAAACAGAAATGGGATCAAATTCTATAAATAAATTATGACTGGCTTGTCCTTAGATATTATAAACTGCTGAAAAGAAATGAAGTCATAGACATATATTAATTTTATTTTGAAAGCTGGCTAAGAGATGGCATTAAAATTAAAGAACTTTGCAAGAAGGAAAATGAAAGGAGGGTGAAAAAAATCCCTGTGAAGACTTCAGAAATAATGAAACGTTTATATTTTTTTGCCTGCCTCTTCCAAGACATAAGGCTCCTGTGTTTGCTGCTTTACTCACTGGTGAGATACTTAAGTAACCACCAATGTTAGGGTAAAAGCTGACAGCTTGTCAGTATGTTGCTTAATAATGGTTACATTTTGCCCAATATGCTAGCCACAGTTTCACCTTCTCCATATATTAAAATATCCCCTAAGGGAAAAAACACAATTTCAGTAACAGCAGAACAAGAGGACCTTACAGGTAGACATAGATTTTCTTGGATTTTATGACCTTCTTTTATGTCCTTTCAGAATTTATTTAAGAGTTAGGAGAGTCAGAATGTGTTAGCTTATGAAGTTTTTTTTGGAACTGAAACCAAAAAAAAAAAAACCCCAACTTTGAACTTGAGTTTTCACCAGCTCGGTCCATGTGCCAATGTCAACCTCCATCAACCCTTCCCCTAAGCTCTCCCCATGACATAGTCTATCTCTCTGCAGATGGAGCTCTAAGCTGCCCCACAGCCAAAGCCAGGTGGAGAAATGGGGCTATTGTGAAGATAATTTTAGGCCAGAATACAGGCACAAAACCAAAACTGGTTCTGCTTGATATTGCCTGGCTGTCCTCATTTCGTCACTTGGCTTTATGTGGAAACACACTGATCCAAAACTTACCCAAATGACAAGAAGCCATGACATTTTACACCAAGAGTAACGCAAATGGGGACGGAGCTTATTGATTTTTGCAAAGCCCTGCAGACCTGGACATGCTAGTGTGAATGAATGTGCTGGGTGGGCCCAGAGGGAAATAAAGCCCTGCTGACCCTTGACCTCAACCAGCAGATGATGAGACTCGTGTTTGCTCTGTAAGTAAAGTCCTTACATCTGCATAAGGATCTTTTGACTGGAACAACGACTTCTGCTCTGGGAAAGAACTGCCGAATGGATTCTAGGTACCAAACCATCTGTAAAATTACAGGCCAAGTTCTCAAAGCCTGTTCTCTCCAGACCCACAACCCAATCAATTTGGGAGAAAACTGGCTCATATAACATCAACCCAAAGAAGCCAATGGCCAAGATCCAGACGCTGAATGTGAAATCACAGGTGGAATCTGCTCCCAGGCTGCACCATGCCAAGACCAAGAAAGAAAGTGAAAGTGAAAGTCACTCAGTTGTGTCTGACTCTTTGCAACCCCATGGACTTTATAGTCCTTGGAATTCTCCAGGCCAGAATACTGGAGTGGGTAGCCTTTTCCTTCTCCAGGGGAATCTTCCCAACGCAGGGATCGAATCCAGGTCTCCTGCATTGCAGGTGGATTCTTTACCAGCTGAGCTATCAGGGAGGCCCCCCAAGACTATGGATGCGACTATGGATGCAACCACATCACCTGGATAGGAATCAAGCAGGGTAAATGCTTATAATATAGCATCACTCAAATGGGAATCACGTGGTACTGGCATGACTGATGGTGATAAAGCCCCTCTCAACCTAGGTCAGGTTCCTCTGAACCCTCTTCTTGTCTTGACCTCAACCTTGGGACCCCTTTGTGCTCGTCCTCATCCTGTCTTTGGCCTGTCTAGCCCAGTCTGGTAAAAGGAGAAGCGGGTGGCAGAGGATGAGACAGTTACATAGCATCATTGGCTCAATGGACATGAATCTGAGCAAACACCGGGAGGTAGTTGAGGAAAGGAGCCTGGCGTGCTGCAGTCCATGGGGTCACAAAGAGTCAGACATGACTTGGTGACTGAACAACAACTAGGCTAGTCTGAGCAAGAATCCTGCTAAGTCAGTTTGGTGAACGACCCTGGTCCCCTTGATTTCTCATCACCCTGGATATCTGACCAAGTTCCTCACCCCTCACCTTTGGTGTACTTGGCCTGCTTTCAGCAAGATTCCTGCTAAGTTGGTTGAGTGAGAAGCCCCCTCCCCTTGATATCTCTTCTTAGTGATTTTCCATCCATTGGCCCTCTCACCCTGCTCCTTGGCTATAAATCCCCATTTGAAATTGTTGTATTCAGAGATAAGCCCTATCTCTCTCCTCTGTTTCAATAGTCTTGATTCCTATTTCAATGGTCTTGAATAAAGTCTTTCTCATCATTTCAACAAGTGTCAGAATAATTTTTTTTTCTTTTAGCAGTGATGACCGTGCTGCATGAGGGGGCCAAAACCTTGACCTTTGGCAATAGTGACACTGACAAATGTCACTGTCTGCTTAGCATGGAGTTTTCCTTTTCATGATTACTTTGTTTAAATAAACTAAAAAAAAAAAAAAAAAACTTTAGTAATTTATTTTACTTCCTTCCCCTGCTTGTTTAACAAAGAGCCAACATTGACTATTTTAGTTCTGAGGTTTTATCTTTAAATAAACTGCTTATTTTGGAATAATTTTAGATTTACAGAAAGTAGTCACTATTTTAGTCATGAGGCTTTACCTTTAAATAAACTGTTTGTTCTGGAGTAATTTCAGATTTACAGAAAAGTTGCAGAAGTGTTGTAGACAACTGCCCCTTACCCCTCACCCAGTTTCCTCACTGTTAACATCCTACTTTTGTCAAAACAAAGAAGTTATCATTGATATATGACTATTAAACTTTTAATTAAAACCAATATTAATCGGACTTTATTTGGATTTCATCCTTTTTCCATTCATGCCCTCCTTCTGTTCCAGGAACCACATTACATTCAGTTTTCCTGTCTCCCTAGTCTCATCTTGTCTGGGACGGTTTTTCAGTCTTTCCTTTTTCATCACCTCGACAGTCCTGAGGAGCACTGGTCAGGTGTCCAGGAGAATGGGATTTCCAGGTGGCTCTAGTGGTAAAGAACCCAACTGCCAATACAGGAGATGTAAGAGATGTCGGTTTGATCCCTGGGCTGGGAAGCTCTCTGATAGGAGGGCATGGCTACCCACTCCGGTATTTTTGCCTGGAGAATCCCATGGACAGAGGAGCCTGGTGGGCTACAGTCCACGGGGTCGCAAAGAGTTGGACACAGCTGAAGGGACTTAGCACACATGCACATCCAGGAGAATATCTCCCAATTTGTGTTGATCTGATGTTTTTCTCATTAGACAGAGGCTATGGGTTTTTCGAAAGAATATCACAGAAGTGTCCTTTTCACTACATGATCAAGTTTTTGTGATTGTTCTGAGTATTGCAACTGTGGCAGCTTTTGCTAGTTAACCTTAAAGTAAGACTCTTGGAATTCCACAGCTATCCAAAGGGAAACCTACTACCCAAGGCATCAGTGAGGAATTTTGCTGAAGATTTTTCATGGTGTAAGGTGGAGGATGATAAGGAGAAAGTGAGATGGCATATAACAGAGCACAAGTTAATGAAAATCACCACTAACAGCAGTGTTTCCTCTTTTTGCTCAGGAAGTTCAACCCATGTGGCCTCTACTTGCCTGGAATCCCCCAACTCCAACCCATCTACAGCCCAGACCTTGTCAACTCCCACCTCATGCATGTTTACACCCATCATCTTGTTCAGCAGAGGCCCTTCTGAAGACCCATCTGCACAGAAGGAACCTGGAGACAGTAGATAAGAAATAATTTTTTCAACCACAAATATCCGTTCTTCTTTTCCACAAAAGAAAGTTAAAACAAGTTTTTTTTGTACCTACAATCTGTCAGACAAGAAATGACTTCCACACAATATCCACTCATTCACGGTGAAATGGAGAGTTGAGCAGATTGTCTTGGCCCTGGTTTCTGGGGGTGGGGGGGGGCAGTGTAGAGGTGGGAGGGGGTGGGATGAGTGAGTAGGAGCCTTCTTTTTCCTAAATATTCAATATTGGATTTTTTCACAGTCATGTTTACAAGGCACCATGAATTCATTCATTACTTTGCTTTTGTTGTTGGTCACTTACTCTCAGCTGTGTCCCAACTAGTTCAGGCAAGACCACCCCTAAACCATCCAGTGAAGGGGAAGCTAACATAGAAATCTCAGTAGGACAGGCCATTCATTCATTCACTCACTCAACAAACAATTATTCCTTGTTTTTAGTTGCTAAACCAATTGGTAGCTAACTGGTATGCTGCTTTTATTTCACTTACATTTTAATTCAATAGATATTGTCTAAGCTCCAACACAGTGTCCGGGACTGGACTAAAGCTTCAGAATAAAACAGAAACAATCCCTACCCTCATAGAATCTATAGTCTAAGGAAATCGATATTAAACAAATAATCATGAAATGATGTGTCATTTCAAACTATGAGAAGATGACAAGAATCCTAAAGAAAACATCAAGTAAAGATGCAATGAGAACTATTTTGTGTGTGCGAGAGAGAAAGAGAGAGAGAGGGTGTGTGTGTGTGTGTGTGAGAGAGAGAGAGAGACTGTGTGTGTGAGAGAGATTTGCAGGGAGAGGGGAGGAGCTAATTTGCTTTTTGAGGGTGGAGGTCAGGGAATGTTTATCTGAGGAGTAGCTTTTGCAGGAGATCCTGGTGGCTCAGATGGTAAAGAATCTGCTTGCAATGTGGGAGACCCAAGTTCGATCCCTGGATCAGGAAGATCCCCTGGAGAAGGGAATGGCAACCCACACTAGTATTCTTGCCTGGAAAACTCCAAAGACAGAGGAGCCTGGTGGGCTACAGTCCATAGGGTCGCAAAGAGTCAGACACGACTGAGCAACTAACACTTTCACTTTCAAGGAGTGAGTAAGAATGAGCTAAGCTGACTGAAAATCACAGTTCAGGCTGAAAGGGGAGCCTGAGGGAATCTTCTAGAACCACAGACAACAGTGTGTCCGGAGCACAGAGATGCACAGAGTTCAGCAATCCTGCAGGCCAAGTGAAGACCGAGTTCAAGATTGTGAATGCCATTCTCCATGCAGGGCGTGAGGGCAAGTGCTCAGGAGGGCGAGAGTTAAGGACCTCTTCCACTTCACAGCAGAGCCCTGTGAGAACTAAGAAGAAGTCAGTGCTAGCTGACCTGCCCGTGCCTCCCTCAACTCTGCACCCTGCCCCTCCTTGACCCGCCCAAGGCTCACGAAGGAAGAGAACCAGGCTGCAAACCTTCAGGTCAGCTCCCGGACACCACACGCCACTCCTCACCAGGGTCTGCAGCAGAGAAGGGCTGAAGCTTCTGTCCGCAGAGAAAAGAAAGAGCTATATTTGTAGATCAGGTACCACAAGAGGCCCCAGCAGATCCGCTTCTGAGTTTAAGGATGACTATACTGGTTGTTGCAAGGAACTTGTGTCTGTACCTGATCATCTCTCTTCAACCAATGACATGCTAAGTGAGCTGTTCAATCACCTTAGTGTTCCAAGGATAAAGAATTTGGGCTCATATTTTGTAAATACTGAAAGAAGGTCTTTGTTGACACTTTGTTTTAACCACCAGGCGAAGTAACAACAACAACATCAATAATACTCCAGTATAACTACAACAAAAAAGTACTAGTTATGAAAACAGTGGTCTAGGCATTTTGTTCTAAATGAGCTGTTGCCAATACATAGTGTTTCCCATTAGCATGCGTCAAAATCAGGGGCTAAGATATCTGTCCGTGAGTTATGGATTATTGGGGATCTAATGGGTACAGTATGTGTGTGAGGGATAAAGGGACAGAAATGTACATGGTGGGGAAAAGAGAGGTGGCCGATGGTGACACCAGAAACCATGAAGCTTAGGCGACAGATACTGTACTTTCTTAAGTGGAGAGGACAATCTGACCAAACTTCAGGATGATAAGAGCCTGGCCCAGGAGGCCAGAAGACCTGCTGGGTTCTACTGCTAAGTCTGTTATACCTGTGTGACCCTGGGCAAGTCAGTTTTCCTCTCTGAGCCTCCATTTCCATATTTGTAAAATGGTAGTGGCGGGGGTGGGGGAAGAATGAGGAAAGTTTATATCAATCTCTAGAGTTCCTTGTACATAAAACATTTTATGATTCCATGACTCTGCACCTTCGCTGTCCTACACAGTAGTAGTATTTGAAGTTAATAAAACCAAACAAAAGGTGCAGTTTCTCAGCTACACTGGTCACATTCAAATACTCAAGAGCCAGATGCAGCTAATGGCTAATGAACTGGCTGGTGCCGAAGGAGAATTTTCCATTTTCACAGAGAGTTTTACTGGACAGCCCAATAAAACTCTCTTTATGAAAGACACTTGAAAAGTCTCATACGAACACTATTCACATTTTCAGTTATTGATTTTATTGTAAAATTAATGACTGCTATGATGACTGAGCACTACTACTGCTGGAATTGTAGCAATTAGGCTATTTTTATTTCATTCCCACAACTCTCTGAGATAGGTACTGTTATTTTCTTCATTTTATAAATGAGGAAAACAAGATTCAGAGTGACAATGTGCGTTGTTCGGAGCCACATCCAAGAAGTGGCAAACCTAGGCCTTGAGTCTTTTGACTTGTCACCCAGACTCCTGACGTTTCACCCTGGCCCCAATTTTGATCTCTGGTCTTGTTGTTTTATGGCCAAGCATCATGGATTCCTCACAACTCCCCTGTTGTGGATACAGGGCCTTTGCACATGCTTTGTCTAGGATGCTCTCCATCTCTTCCTTTCCTTTGTTTGTAAATTTCCTATTTATCTTTTAAAGGTCTCTGGATATTATTGCTCCTTTTCTATCTGGCAAAATAGTTACCCTGTCTGCTTTGTTTCCATTACACTCCATTCATACCTCAAACATGGAACCCACCATACTGTATTATAGCATCTGTTTGGAAGTCTGGACCTCCACCAGACAGTTAGTGTATTCAAGATGAAGTGTGTGCCCAGTACTTCCAGTTTAAAAAAAGGTGCTGAGTCAATGCTGGCTAAATGAAAATGTCAAAATCTCTAAGATTGAATCACCACTTCTCTCAACTGCTTCAGCTTACCCTGATTCATTCCACTTTCCCTGGAACTTGTGGCTTAGATGCATTCTCTTCTGCAAGCAGAGGGCTCCAGGGCCTTCAGGCAGGGAGCAAAGTTAAATACGTACATACGCACATACGTAAACATCTTGCAGACAAGTAATTCTTCCCAAGTCTCTCTGTAAGCAGGTTGTCACCTACAAGCAAGGAAATACTGACACTTCCCACCAGTTCTGGTGAAATTTTGTCCACATTTTCTATCACGTACCAGGCCTGGGCAGTGAACTGGGCAACCTGCTTATGGCAACAGAGGCCATTCAGAAGTACTGCAGGCCAACACGGCGCAGCTTGACTGTTGTCTTGTTTCAGCCCTTCCCCAAGACAACAGGACTTCAGCAGCATTATAAAGTGATGTTAAAAGTATTTACAAGGGTCTTGTTCAGTTGCTAAGTCTTGTCCGACTCTTTTTGACTCCCATGGACTGTAGCACGCCAGGCTTCCCTGTCCTTCTCTATCTCCTGGAATTTGCTCAAACTCATGTCCATTGAGTTGGTGATGCCATCCAACCATCTTGTCCTCTCTTGTCCCCTTTCTCTCCTTCCCGCAATCTTTCCCAGCACCAGGGTCTTGATGCACAGTTGAAAAAACACCTGGCCACCCCACACCTTCCCCAGCATCACCCTACTCCCTGCCCTGCAGCTACTCACACCAAACAGAAAATGGAAGAAAGTTACTCCTGTCTTTCTTGTCCTCTAAACCCATACTGACACCTCTATTGAGAGTCATCTTTTTGCTTCTACATTTTAAAAACACCTGAGTTAGGTCAAAATCTAAAGTAAAAAAATCTAAATCTAAAAAAAAAGAGAAGAAATAAAAACCCCTAATAAATTTACTAAACTAAGAATTGTTATCAGAACAAAGTGTAGGAAGAGAAATATTATTTACTGAAGACCTCCTGAATATATGTAATGTTCTGGGTAAATTAATCTTATAAGTCAACAATCCTAAAAGATAGGTTTTGTTAAGTGAAAGTCATTCAGTCGTGTCTGACTCTTTGTGACCACATGAATAGTTCATGGAATTCTCCAGGCCAGAATACTGGAGTGGGTTGCAGTTTCCTTCTCCACGGGACCTTCCCAATCCAGGGATCAAACCCAGGTCTCTCACATTGCAGGCAGATTCTTTACCATCTGAGCCACCAGGAAGCCCTAAAAGATGTGTTTAGTGATCATGTTTTACAGCTGGGAACATGCAAGCCCAAGAAAGAAGTGCTGAATAATCTGAAAGAGTATGGGTTTAATAGCTGAGAGATCTGGGTTCAAATTTGTAATCCATTATCTCTGTGGCTCTGGAGGAATGAGTGGACCTCCTCAAGCCTCTATTTTCTCATTCAGAAGTAGGAACCAATAGCACCAACCTTCCAGGGCTGTTGTAGAGTTGGATAAGAAAGTGTGTATAACGTGCCTAAACGTGATGGCAAGCATCTTACTGGGTTTCATGTTAGTTTCCCGTCCTCTTGGCTTGTTGCCAGAATGGCAGGGCTGGAGTTCAAAAGTGGGATCACAGGACCCAAACCAAGTTCTTTGAATGTCTGTAATGAGAACACTTTGGAGTTGCTCATCTACCACTGCAGTGACAGAATCAAACTAGTTGAAGTTGAGCCATTCTTAACCTTTGCACTGGCAAAACACTCTCTTGTTTTATATATCTATGTCCAGATGTAAATCTTTCACAAGTCAAAATCAAATAAATCATGCATTTTTCCAATGCATTATAATGTGCCTTCAGTACAGCCTGATCACAAAAATACCTCTTCCAGCCACTTAACATCATAGAACTATTTAGGAAAAAGGTTTAACATTGGCAGAAGATAATAGAACAATTATTGGGTTTCAGTGCCTATTGAATTTGCAAAAAGTAAGTAACACATAAGGAGAAATAATAGCCTTTCTTGTCCTAAATTTCTCTTGTAGCCCCCCTGCTTTGAAGTAGGCTCTGTTTGCTTCTAGAAAAAAAAATGTAAGGCCACAAAAAAAGTTATTGCAAAAAGGTGTTGGCTGCATTTAGAACTGGGGAGGAGTTTAGTCTTGCTATTTTCTTGCTGGTTAGAGATATATTTGTCCTTTGCTTGGTATGCAGAAAGATTCTGAACTTCCAGAAAAATTCTTCAAATCTACGCTCCAGGGAACACACTGCTTATCTTACCATAGAATTTATTTTGCAGACAGCTTCTCTAATGCTTAAGTCTATGAAAATGGTCTGACCTGACCACATTTGTCCCAGCCAGTGTGCCCATCACTTACATCCAATGTCATGAGAATATTGTAGAAACAGCTGTGCTGCCATGAACAGGTGCAGAGATGGAGTTCTGAGATCAGCACTGCTTTCTGGCTCTGCCCCTTTCTCTGTGGCTTTGGACATGTTGTCTCACTTCCATGAGTCTCGATTTTGCTCGTCTATATAATGGGTGTACTGGTTGCCAAGAGCTTGTGAAGACTGGGCAGCATTTTGTACCTGAAAGCTCTGTGGAATCCACAAGATGGATGTTTTTGTTAGAATTAAGGAGCAGGAGCCTAAAGAGCTGTATGCTCAGGGCAGGATTTTCCATTTTTAGACTGAAATTCATACTAGCCACTAGTCTAATTCATTCTGGATCCATTTTTGTGGGGGAGGAGGGCAGCTAGAGTTTGGAGACCTTAAGTAACCTAAATGGCTTCTGAAATACTGAGCTGCGTACATTAAAATGTAGCTTTTATGACATTCTACATAACGCACTGTAATGGAAAGAACACCAGTCCAGAAAGTCAAAATACCCAAGGCTCACTCCCCAGGCTCTCACTGACCAGCTCAATGACACATCTCTAAGCCACACTGTTCTCCCTACCTGACGTCTTTAGCCTTAATTTGAAAGGACAGTCTCCACCTTTGTGGGTGACCCAAGGTGAGGTGAATGCATGCAATAATAATCTGTACTGAGGAAGTCACAGTCCAAAAAATCATGAGCCAGTGCTACCAACTGCCATGTATGGACACCCTGAAATACCAGACCACCCCTAGGAGCCTTATGAATTGCCAAAGAAGGAATAAAGCTTTAAGGGTGAATTGAATCACAGACTGAATATTAGACCCTCTTGAATCTATCGGAGAGCCAGAGTTCAAGTACGGGGTACAATCTCTGGATTCTCTCCCAACAAAAAAGGGCACGTAAGTCCATCCATGCAGGATTGGATATGATGTTTTGTGAATTTCCTGGAGCTCATTTATGGATCATCTAAGTTTGGTAGATCTCAGTTTTAAAATCTGTTTTAGGTCATAAAGAGTAGATACTAAAACTCATCTCATTTAATCCTCTTATTTAACAGGTGACAAATGGAAGCATGGAACTTATCAGTGGCCTTATCATAAATGTTTGACATGGTTTTAAATATGTTGCTTTTTTCCAATTTTAAAAATCAACAACCCACATTAGGGTACAGAGAAAGCTCAGTTATTTGGACCATTTTATTTACCAGAATATTTAATTTGCCATCCCTGTTAAATCAAGGCCAGCTTATGCATATCTTATCCATTTTCCATACCATAAATTGAATTTATACCTTGAAATGATGTCGTGTAGTAAGGAAGCACAGACTGAATTAATCCAATGTCCCACTGAAAGCCAAACTGCTAATGCTTTTAGAAGGATATTTTATCCACTTGGACTTACACCTAAATTCTGAGATGAATGTTGATCTAACTGCTAATCAGGTTCCCCAAATTGACACAGCTCCTAGCTAATTGCCTATGTTCTGCCAGATTCCTCATCAAAAATAAAAATCAAGAGCTGCTGAGGTCTGATGCTAAGAAAAGTGCATTTTTATAAAAATAAAATCAAGAAAACGTGTGAACAATATAATCTGCACGTTTCGGAGTCCGGGTAATGAGACCAACATTCCCATTGCAGATGGGGACTTGGTGCCTATTTTTTATTCAGCGCAGCCAGCAGAAATGGTTCTTCCGCAGGTGCAGTGGATTGGTTATGTTTTCTGAACACGAGGCTAGAACAGGCTATCAGCGTCACAAATGAAAAGAAAATGGGCAGGTAGAACTGTTGCATTTACAGCAAGTCCTGATCGACACATTGCTTGCTGTGTGATTTCTACATAGCAGTATTTTTTTGTTGTTGTTGGATGTTATGAGTCAAACAAGGTCAGATTTGGGTTGTTAGAAGCCTGGCAGTAAGTTCTCAGCAAAGATCATAGGTGCCCTTTCATATCCAAGCTGTTACTGTCAATAAAGTTTGATCAGTATGGTTTGGCTCAGCTCTGTAGAAGATAAATGATGTCATTTTGGCTAGCGCAGACTTGACGAAGTACAACTGGCACATACCAAGGAACCTGTGTCTCTAATTCAAGTTTTATGTGCCTTCCTAGAAACCCAGTTCCAACTATGTCCAAGAGAATTGAGTGTTTTCCCTAGAATTTCTGTCCCTTCATACATCATCTCAGAAGGCGTTGGGGTTTTCCTGGGTAGTTCTTGTTTTTTTTTTTTTTAGTTGAAGTATAGTTGATTTACAATGTTATGTTAGTTACTACTGTACAGAAAAGTGATTCAGTTACACATATACATACATATATATACTATATTTTTAAAATATTCTTTTCCATTAAGGTTTATCATAGAGTACTGAATATAGTTCTCTGTGCTACAGTAGGACCTTGTTGCTTATCCATTCCCTATATAAAAGCTTACATCTGCTAACCCCAACCTCCCACTCCATCTCTCCCCCAACCCCCTCCCCCTTGGCAACCACCAGTTTATTCTCTATGTGGGTAATTCTGTTTCATAGATATATTCACTTGGGTCATATTTTAGATTCCGCATATAGGTGATATCATGGGCTTCCCAGGTGGCTCAGTGGTAAAGAATCTGCCTGCCAATGAAGGAAGACGCAGGAGATGTGGGTTTGATCCCTGGGTGGGGAAGATACCCTGGAGGAGGAAATGGCAACCCACTCCAGAATTCTTGCTTGGGAAATCCCATGGACAGAGGAGCCTGGTGGGTTGAAGTTCATGAGGTCACAGAGTTGGACATAAGTGAGTACGCACACACACGCACACACACATGCGCACACACACACACATATGGTATTTGTCTTTTTCACTTGTTTTACTTAGGATGATAATCTCTAGCTGCATCCATGAGGCTGCAAATGGCATTATTTTGTTCTTTTTCATGGCCGAGTAGTATTCCTGGGTGGTTCTTGCTTACACAGTGAATGATCTCTTTCCACTAATTCGAGAAGAATTTATGGTGGATATTAAGGAGTAATATCCTTAGCCTTAGCACTTCAGAAGATATATTCCAGAGCCCCTCCTGGCTTCTGTCATGTACTTTCATGCAGCAGCCACGCCACCTTCAGGGAGGAGGTTTCAAGGTGGCCAGTTACTATACAGTTGCTTGGGTGCATGCTAAGTTGCTATAGTCAAATATGACTCTTTGAAACCCTATGGACTGTAGCCCACCAGGCTCCTCTGTCCATGGATTCTCCAGGCAAGAATACTGTAGTGTGTTGCCATTTCCTTCTCCAAGAGATCTTCCCTATCCACCGTTGGTGGCCTCCAAATCAGCCAGCCTGACTTGCTAAGGGAGGCAAGCTGTTTCACTAGACATGACCCACTTTCCTTCCTCCTCCTATCAGGGCCCGTCAGGGTTTGAGTCCCAGCCGGCTCATCTGATTTTTTCAGCCAGATGTCTCTGGAGGGACCAGGATGCTCTCAGATGTCAGTGCGGTGGGGATCACTTTTCAAACTTTCAGGTTTCTTGTCACTTCTTTCGTTCTGGAAGAATTATCCTGAAGTCCAATCTTCCACGGAAAAGTTTGGTTACTCCAAACACGTGCCCCAAACCAGATATATGAGCTGGTTGACCGGCTCACCCCTTACATAACCTCAGATTTCCTGATTAACTCCTTTAATCTTAATTGTTTCAGAAAAAAATTCAAAACGTGTAAAGCTCTCTACTCCTCGTCTCTTGGGCATGGACACAGGGTCCCAGCCTGTCTGACCACACTGCTTTGGCGCAGCAAAGGCTCTCCCTGGGATTTTAAAAATATAATGAGACTGTTCTTTTGCTTTGTAACTTTTTATCTCAGCATGAACTCAGCTCTCATCAAGGAGCTCTGTTTATAGTGTCAGAACTTAAAAAAAAAATTTTATCCCTTTAAGTATAAACCAAATCAATAAAGGCTTTAAACAGTAGACTCTTACTTTTCTTAGACTATTTCTCTTGCCTATATAAGCAAAACTATCTAAGTAATTAAATCTCCTATAAGTAATATTATGTTTTTTTTCCCCAGAGGAAAAAGTTCCCAATGTGGACTTTCACTTTGATTTACAAGGAAAGCTATGATTCAAAAAAACATTGAATAGGCAGCCACAGAACCAAATAAATGTCCATGGAATTCTCCAGGCAAAAATACTGGAGTGGGTAGTCATTCTCTTCTCCAAGGGATCTTCCTAATGAAGGGATCAAACCCTAGTCACCACATTCCAGGCAGATTCCTTACAGTCTGAGCCACCAGGGAAGCCCAATAAATGTCCATGTTTTACCAACTAATATCCTAGTTACTAATCAGAAGACACGGATGTACATAATTAGGGTGTTGTGGTGGTGGTTGTTGAGTTGCTAAGTTGTATCTGACTCTTGCGACCCCATGAACTATAGTTGGCCAGGCTCCTCTGCCCACGGGAATTTCCACAGGAATACTGGAGTGGGTTGCCATTCCTTCTCCAAGGAATCTTCCTGATCCAGGAATTGAACCCGTGTCTCCTGAATTACAGGCAGATTCTTTACCGCTGAGCCATCAGGGATGCCTGTGGTTGTTTAATGTATAGGATAATTTGCTATTTTATGGAGACAAAGTGTTGAATTTTAGATACTACAGAGAAGATATGAACCTGTTGAGCATTAATTTTCCCTAAAAAAGACATTCTTTCTATGCTACTTTGTCTCTTCCTTTAAAAATTCTTCTAAATGTTTTAGACAGGAAGGAAGCAGGTAAGAAAGGAGGGAAACACACATCCTGCCCACAAATATACACACATCACACACACATACACAGGCACACACACACTCTTCATGCTGAGAGACAAAAATCCACTGTTCTACTGTGTCACAATTTCCATATTCTTTCATGAAAGATTTCAGTGACCTCCCATGTCCCACATCCAATAATATAGTGGTCGCCAACCTTTTTGGCACCAAGGACCAGTTTTGTGGAAGACATTTTTTCCATGGACCATGTTGGAAGTGTTGGTTTGGGGATGATTCAAGAGCATTACATTTATTGTGCACTTTATTTCTGTTATTATTCCATCAACTCCACCTCAGTTGATTAGGCATTAGATCCAGGGGGCCGGGGAATCCCTGAAATAATACATTACTTAGAACTGAGGCAAAGAGCCTTTTTAGGGACAGAGGAGCCTGGCCGACTACAGTTCATGGGGTCGAAAGAGTCAGACAGAACTTAGTGACTAAACCACCACCACCGCAACAGCCCTGATTATGTACATCCATGTCTTCTGATTAGTAACTGGGAGAGTAATTGGAAGAACTTGGACATTTATTGGGCTTCCCTGGTGGCTCAGGCAGTAAGGAATCTGCCTGGAATGTGGTGACCGGGATTCAATCCCTGCTTCGGGAAGATCCCCTGGAGAAGAGAATGGCTACCCACTTCAGTATTCTTGGGGACTTTTAGGGAGTGGATCACACCCTCTCTGCACAGAGGAAAGCTTGTCATATCTCTGAGCAGTGAGCTTCACCACAAAAAAGCAGAATCTATTTTCATCTCCTGCAACCTTTTGCTCTTTCTCTTCTCTTTCTGACTCTACCCCAGTCACAGTGCTTGCAAATAATATCGTATTAAACATGGCAGAGAAGAAGGGAAACAGAGCCCTCAAAATCTGCCACATACCTCTCAAATAGTACATGCATGCGTGCATGTATAGCTGCTAAGTGACTGACTGCAAAGCTGACTCTTTGCAACACCATGGACTGTAGCCTGCTAGGCTCCTCTATCCATGAGATTTCCCAGGCAAGAATACTGGAGTGGGTTGACATTTCCTTCTCCAGGGGATCTTCCTGACAGGGGGATTGAACCTGTCAGTGTCCACTGAATCTCCTGCATTGGCAGGTGGAGTCTTTACCACCTGACCCACCAGGGAAGCAAATATTACACATGCTCTACTAGCCAAATCAGAATGTTCCCGAAGCATCTAGCATCCTCTCACAGCCAGCAGACTGGCTGAGTAAGTTCTGAGTAAGCAGAACTCTGATTGCTAAGACCAACCCATTTTATGTAGGCTCTAAGGAGAGTTGTTAAAAATCTCATTAAAGTAGACCTTTGGCTTTCAATGAGCCTGGTAAGTTTAGAAATATGTGAAGGCATTTCCTCCTTCCTTCCCTTTTTAAAAAAAAAATATGTTTCTTTTATTCTGCTTGTTACACTGCCTATGGGGTACTATTGTTATTTAGTACTAAGTCAGGGCTGAGGGAGGCTGTCCCCATAGTATATCCCCCTTCAAATACCCAGAGCAATCTGGTTGAGAAATGGCTGATTCAAACAGTCTCAACTGACCTTCTACCATCTAGGGTAATAAATAAATAAGTAGGTAAACAAGTAACTAAAAATTACAAGGTGATAGCAGTTGCTATCTTGAATAAAAGTGTGTATGCTTAGTCGCTCAGGTGTGTCCAACTCTTTGCAATTCTTTAAACTGTAGCCTGCCAGGCTCCTCTATCCCTGGGACTCTCCACACAAGAATACTGGAGTGGGTTGCCATGCCTTCCTCCAGAGGATCTTCCTGACCCAGGGATTGAAACTGCATCTCCTGTGTCTCCTGAATTGCATGTGGATTCTTCTACCTGCTGAGCTGTTGGGGAAACCAGACTTATATTAATAATTGATAAAGTTTTAACTGCTTCTTTTATCAGTGGAGGAGGGTCTTTCGTGAACATGGCTTAGATATGAAAATACTTTAGTTGGAATGGATTAAATTGTGTCCCTGCAAAAAGATATGTTGAACCCCTAACTAGGGGTTATCTAGTACCTATGAATGTGACCTTAGTTGGAAATCTGGTCTTGGCAGATGTAATTGAGTTAAGATGGGGCATACTGAATTAGCATGGGCCCTAATCCGATCAAGACTGGATGACTAATGTCTTTAAGAGAAGGGAATCTGAACCAAGATTCACTTAGAGGGAAGAAGGCCACAGATCAGAGTTAATACTTTCACAAGCTAATGAACACCTGAAACTGGCAGAAAGCAGTTTCAAGGGGCTACCAGAAACTGGTAGAAGCAAGGAAGGATCCTCCCCTCGAGGCTTTGAAGGAAGCATGACCTGCTGAAACCTTGATGGCAAACTTCTAGTTTCCAAAACAGTGAGAGAAGCAATTTCTGTTGTTTTAAGCTGTCCAAGTTTGCTGATTCAAACAGTCGGTAATTTGTTATGGCAACCCTAAGACAATAGCTAATCTATATTTGTCCCAAGCGTGGTGGGTTGGCAGGCTTCCCAGGTGGCTCAATGGTGAAAGAATCTGCCTGCCAGTGCAGGAACACTGGTTTGATCCCTGGGTTGGGAAGATCCCCTGGAGAAGGAAATGGCAACCCACTCCAGTATTCCTGGCTGGAAAATCCCATGGACAAAAGAGCCTGGTGGAATCCAGTCCAGGAGGTCACAAACAGTTGGACATGACTGAGTGACGAAGCATGCATGCATATGTGGTAGGCTGGCATAGTGCAAGGAAGCAAGGCATTTGCAGTAGATTAGGGGGAATGACAATATACAGCTTTGATGTACTCCTTTTCCTGTTTGGAACCAATCTGTTGTTCCATGTCCAGTTCTAACTGTTGCTTCCTGACCTGCTTACAGGTTTCTCAAGAGTCAGGTTAGGTGGTCTGGTAGTCCCAACTCTTTCAGAATTTTCCACAGTTTATTTTGATCCACACAGTCAAAGGCTTTGGCATAGCCAATAAAGCATAAATAGATGCTTTCCTGGAACTTTCTTGCTTTTTCAATGATCCAGTGGATGTTGGCAATTTGATCCCTGGTTCCTCTGCCTTTTCTAAATCCAGCTTGAACATCTAGAAGTTCACGGTTCACATATTGCTGAAGCCTGGCTTGGAGAATTTTGAGTATTACTTTGCTAGCATGTGAGATGAGTGAAATTGTGCCGTAGTTTGAGCATTCTTTGGCATTGCCTTTCTTTGGGATTGGAATGAAAACTGACCTTTTCCAGTCCTGTGGTCACTGCTGAGTTTTCCAAATTTGCTGGCATATTGAGTGCAGCACTTTCACAGCATCATCTTTTAGGATTTGAAATAGCTCAACTGGAATTCTATCACCTCCACTAGCTTTGTTTGTAGTGATGCTTCCTAAGGCCCACTTGACTTCACATTCCAGGATGTCTGGCTCTAGGTGACTGATCACACCATCGTGATTATCTGGGTCATGAAGATCTTTTTTGTACAATTTTTCTGTGTATTTTTGCCACCTCTTCTTAATATCTTCTGCTTCTGTTAGGTTCATACCACTTCTGTCCTTTATTGGGCCCATCTTTGCATGAAATGTTCCCTTGGTATCTCTAATTTTCTTGAAGAGATCGCTAGTCTTTCCCATTCTATTGTTTTCCTCTATTTCTTTGCATTGATCACTGAGGAAGGCTTTCTTATCTCTGCTTGCTCTTCTTTGGAACTCTGCATTCAAATGGGTATACCTTTCCTTTTCCCCTTTGCTTTTCGCTTCTCTTCTTTTCACAGCTATTTGTAAGGCCTCCTCAGACAGCCATTTTGCTGTTTTGCATTTCTTTTTCTTGGGGATGGTCTTGATACCTGTCTCGTACAATGTCACGAACCTCCATCCATAGTTCATCAGGCACTCTGTCTATCAGATCTTAAATCTATTTCTCACTTCCACTGTATAATCATAAGGGATTTGATTTAGGTCATACCTGAATGGTCTATCAGTTTTCCCTACTTTCTTCAATTTAAGTCTGAATTCGGCAATAAGGAGTTCATGATCTGAGCCACAGTCAGCTCCCGGTCTTGTTTTTGCTGACTGTATAGAGTTTCTCCATCTTTGGCTGCAAAGAATATAATCAATCTGATTTCAGTGTTGGACATCTGGTGATGTCCGTGTGTACAGTCTTCTCTTGTGTTGTTGGAAGACGGTGTTTGCTATGACCAGTGCGTTCTCTTGGCAAAACTCTATTAGCCTTTGCCCTGCTTCATTCTGTACTCCAAGGCCAAATCTGCCTGTTACTCCAGGTGTTTCTTGACTTCCTACTTTTGTATTCCAGTCCTCTATAATGAAAAGGACATCTTTTCTGGGTGTTAGTTCTAGAAGGTCTTGTAGGTCTTCATAGAACCATTCACCTTCAGCTTCTTCAGCATTACTGGTTGAGGCATAGGTGGGATTACTGTGATATTGAATGGCTTGCCTTGGAAATGAACAGAGATCATTCTGTCATTTTTGAGATTGCATCCAAGCACTGCATTTTGGACTCTTTTGTTGACTATGATGGCTACTCCATTTCTTCTAAGGGATTCTTGCCCAAAGTAGTAGATATAATGGTCATCTGGGTCAAATTCACCCATTCCAGTTCATTTTAGTTCACTGATTCCTAAAATGTCGATGTTCACTCTTGCCATTTCCAGTTTGACCACTTCCAATGCCTTGATTCATGGACCTAACATTCCAGGTTCCTATGCAATATTGCTCTTTATAGTATTAGACCTTGCTTCCATCACCAGTCACATCCACAACTGGGTGTTGTTTTTGCTTTGGCTCCGTCTCTTCATTCTTTCTGGAGTTATTTCTCTGCTGACCTCCAGTAGCATATTGGGCACCTACCGACCTGGGGAGTTCATCTCTCAGTGTCCTATCTTTTTGCCTTTTCATACTGTTCATGGGGTTCTCAAGGCAAGAATACTGAAATGGTTTGCCATTGCCTTCTCCAGTGGACCACATTCTGTCAGACCTCTCCACCATGACCCATCCATCTTGAGTGGCCCTACATGGGGCCACCTGGGCTGGATGAAGCACAAGCTGGAATCAAGAATGCTGGGAGAAATATCAATAACCTCAGATATGCAGATGATACCACCCTTATAGCAGAAAGTGGAGAAGAACTAAAGAGCCTCTTGTTGAAAGTGAAAGGGGAGAATGAAAATGTTGGCTTAAAGTTCAACATTCAGAAAACTAAGATCATGGCATCTGGTTCCATCACTTCATGGCAAATAGATGGGGAAACAGTGGCTGACTTTATTTTTATGGGCTCCAAAATCACTGCAGATGGTGACTGTAGCCATGAAATTAAAATACACTTTCTCCTTGGAAGAAAAGCTATGACCACTTTGACAGCATACTAAAAAGCAGAGACATTACTTTGTCAACAAAGGTCTATCTAGTCAAAGCTATGGTTTTTCCAGTAGTCATATATGGATGTGAGAACTGGACCATAAAGAAAGCTGAGCGCCAAAGAATTGATGCTTTTGAACTATGGTGTTGGAGAAGACTCTTGAGAGTCCCTTGGACGGCAAGGAGATCCAACAAGTCTATCCTAAAGGAAATCAGCCTTGAATAATCACGGGAAAGACTGATGCTGAAGCTGAAACTCCAATACTTTCACCACCCAATGGGAAGAACTGACTCATTTGAAAAGACCGTGATGCTGGGAAAGATTGAAGGCAGGAGGAGAAGGGACAACAGAGGATGAGATGGTTGGAAGGCATCACTGACTCAATGGACATGAGTTTGAGTAAACTCCGGGGGTTGGTGATGGACAGGGAAGCCTGGCGTGTTGCAGTCCATTGGGTCACAAAGAGTCAGACATGACTGAGTGACTGAACTGAACTGAGGGGGAATGAGGTTTGGGGACATTCACTTAACTAGCAACCTCCACTGGGTAACGGAGAGGAAAGGAAAGGTTTTCCTGTCTATTCAGGAGAGAGCACACTTCCGTTTAAATTTCTATACCTGGAAGATTCTTTAAAGACAAACTTCACTGCTTTCACTCAGCCAGAATGAAATCTTACTTCATAAAGATGTGCAGGGTGGGTGCACAAAGATAGCAAGCCTGGCTGGAAGTTGGTTCTAATTGCTTTCCAGAGTTCCTATGCTGACATGGAATGACATGAAGCAGGCTAACTGGATTCCCTCTCCTTTCTGTGCTTCCCCGGGGGCCTTTAGGTGTTCAGTGCATTCACAATGACTTGAACTGTACAGCTTATCTGGGTGGTGGCCCAGATTCCACTCTCACATGGTAGCTGTCCTCAGGGCACTTCCTCAAGCTCCATTTTCATCCATACACTAGGGTGTGGCAATATGGTGATATTCTATTTCTATCATGCTGTCTCAATTTATTAGCTGGAATACTTGTAAGGAGACAGTTACTATATCATCTAATGTTTGGTCACCCAGTGTACACCTAATTTAAATGAGTAAGATCAAGCAATCAATCAATCAAGAAAATTATTTAATCTATTATTTTTCAAAACGACGTGTTTGTTTATTAGCATCTTCCAGTGGAGACCAGTGACGTCTTCTGCAGTCATTGTTTTGTTTTAGGTACCATTAAACTTCTCTGGTGGCTAAAGAATCTGTCTGCTAATGCAGGAGATCTCCTGGAGAAGGAAATGGCAACCCACTCCAGTATTCTTGCCCGGAGAATTCCATGAACAGAGGGGCCCAGATGGCTACAGTCCATGGAGTCACAAAGAGTTGGATGCAATTTAGGAACTAAACCATAACAACAGTGAACTCCCAAGCTTAAACAAGGTGATTCAGCCCATTGCAATTATCCTTGCTGATGCTCAGACTGTTCTATCTTTGGCCAGTAGAGCCTCATTAAATGGTTCTGAGTCCTTTTGACAGGAGGCTGCTAGTCTTTGATAGCATCCTCGCTATCTGGTATAACAGGATCATCCAGGCTCATCTTATACATTTCCTAACCCAGATCTAGTCAAGATCTGTCTAGTCAAAGCTGTGGTTTTTCCAGTAGTCATGTATGGATGTGAGAGTAGGATCATAAAGAAAGCTGAGTGCCAAAGAATTGATGCTTTTGAACTGTGGTGTTGGAGAAGACTCTTGCGAGTCCCTTGGATTCCAAGGAGATCCAACCTGTCCATCCTAAAGGAAACCAGTCCTGAATATTCATTGGAAGGACTGATGCTAAAGCTGAAACTCCAATACTCTGGCCACCTGATGTGAAGAACTGACTCACAGGAAAAGACCCTGATGCTGGGAAAGATTGAAGGCAGGAGGAGAAGGGAAATGGCAAAGGATGACATGGTTGGATGGCGTCACTGACTCGATGGACATGAGTTTGAGCAAGCTCTGGGAGTTGGTGATGGACAGGGAGACTTGCTGTGCTGCAGTCCATGGTGTTGCAGAGTCGGACACGGCTGAGCGACTGAACTGAACCCAGACCTGGAATTAGCCATTTCTCCAGGAGCCTTCATTCCTCGTATTGGAAATGGGACTTAGGAATGATAGTCTGGCACCTGGATGACTGAGGCATATCCGGGCCTGCTTCTCCTTTTTCAGAGTAGCCAGTTGGCCTGGGCTGAAAGAGTTCCACGAGAGAGGCAAGAGATTGTGAGAAGAGAAAGGATGACCAGTGATCACTGAGGAGTTACTGTAATAGTCTAGGGTGAGATGATAAGATTTTCAGTCAAGGCTGTTGCTGTGGGGATGGTGAAGAGGATCAGAGTTGGGAGAGATTCTAGAGACTAAATTTACACAAGAGGATTTATCAACTGAACTTGGCAGTTCAAGGCAGGAGGGGCCAAGGAGGGTAAAAGACAGCAGCGGTGGGTTCAAAGTCTAAATCTGTCACTTACAGACTGAGGGATCTGCATCTCATTACTCAACTTCTAAGACTCAGGAAACTGAATTGCACAATGAGAACAGACTTCCTGTCTCTTGGGGTGATTGAGAGGATTAGATGAAGTTGTGGATGAAATGAACACAGTTAAACATGTGAAAAATCTGGACCTGTTGGGAAGAGGGGAAATTCACATGGGGTTGGCCCAGATCACACCAAAGCCCAATCTGCTCCCAGTTCCCTCTCCCAACTAACACTTAAATTGGTCTCGGGTAACCCCATGGAGTATTAATGATGGATCCCCCAGCATTTACCTAAACCACATTTTATTATTTTATTGAAAAGATGATATAATAATTTTAATGTTGCCAAAAGAAAAATAGATCACATATTCTTCTGAGGACTGTTTTTTCTTATTTGACATCAAAGTTGACAAATTTCATTTTAGAAAAACTTAAGAGTGATGTTTTAATTTAAAATTGCTTCCATAAGTGACCAGTGCTGAAGATATTAAAAACTAAGAAAGTACCTTAAACACAAACAGTTAGCTCAGAGCCTTTTAAAATACTTTCCAAGATGGTTGTCCGGATCAATGATTTATGCAGCACTCTGGCTTTAGAAAATATAGCATTACTTTAAGTCAATTCCTTCCTAGAACTTCCCCTGCCCATTAAGTCAGTGATGTCTTGTAAACCTTTCTGAAGTTATTGCTTTTCTAAGATGTTATTTTTGAGGACTCCATTGGAGTAATATTTGAATCAAAATTTTGAGGATAGAAGTAGCCATCTAGTAGTTATTGGAGTCACATTAAGTACTGATAAGAAGGGAATAAAATATTGATAATATCTTTACTTTTCAAATTGTGAAGACAAAATAACCCATTAAAATAAATTTCAGGTAAAACAAAAGAGTGTATAAAAAATAAAAAGTGCAACTGACCCAAAATTCATTTACCAGAATAACCACTGTATCCTTCTAAACTCTTTCCTCCACAGGCATACACATGACATTTTAAATATTTTATCACAAAATTCATTTTATTCCTTAGCCTGCTCTTTCAATATATTGTAAAATATAAAGTTGCTAATAGTAATTCAATATATTGTCACCATTTCTAACTGTCAGGACATAAATGAGTCACTTCACTGTTTTAAACAAATTCTGAATATTGCCCAGTTGAATAAACATGGAACTGTTTATTGTGATCTGACTAATACTTTTTAGTGATGCATCTTCATTGCTCCGAATTTATTAATTTTTTTTATTTAATATTTTGTAAAGCTCTTAACCAAATCAAACAAATAAGGCTGAATCAGGTCTGGACAGAGGTTAAATACATTCTTGTCAATTTCTGTGTATGTTTACAGTTTCCATAGTAAAAAATAAAAAACAAATCAGTGCTTGAGTGCAGTTTTGAAAAACTGTTATAGAACAAAAGACAACTGTAACTTAACTGATATTGCATTTTTTAAAACAAAACTTGACTGTAAATTCCTGAATCTTGAAAACCACATCTCCCCTCTTTCTGATAATATTCCAACCTGAAACCCTATTTTCAGTGAACGCAGTAAGTTTCAGTCTTTCAGCAGCCACATTTGGCTTTGAGATTTCTGGGTGTCATATGCGTGTTCCTTTTCCTTCCAGTGAAAACTTAGGCCTTATTTTTTATCTCAGTCAGGGAATATGGTACCTCCCATGGAGGAAGGGTGGGGCATCATGGTCCCCTGTCCTCCCGGGTCATACCCACAACCCCAGACACAGCACCCAGTGGGTTCTGCAGCACAAAGGCTGGGCTCCCCTCCTTGTCCTTCCTCTGTTCACAGTCCATGCTGCTCTCAAGATGCTGGAGCATCTTCCCACCTAAGGAATAGACCAGAGACCTCACTGAACAAGCAAGGAGCATGTTTTTCATATAAAGGATCATCTTTTCCCTTCTTTGGTTTGTTTATAAGGCACCCTTCAACTTGATACAATATTTTTTCTTTTAAAACAGATATTTTCATGTTTATTATTTTTTACCCTGAAGTTTTTTATTTTATATTATTTTTTATTGGAGTATGGGCTTCCCTCATAGCTTAGTCAGGAAAGAATCTGCCTGCAATGCAGGAGACCTGGGGTTCGATTCCTGGGTCAGGAAGATCCCCTGGAGAAGGAAATGGCAACCCACTCCAGTATTCTTGCCTGAAGAATCCCATGGACAGAGAAGCCCAGCAGGCTACAGTCCATGGAGTTGCAAGAGTCAGACATGGCTGAATGACGAAAGCACCACCATTTTTTATTGGAGTATAGTTGTTTTACAACATTGTGTTAATTTCCGCTTACAATGAAGTGAATCAGTTATAGAACTAATTATATAACTGTATATATTAAATATATATGTATCTTCCCTCCCTCTTGGACCTCCTCTTCACCCTAGCCCTCCACCATCTCACCCCTCTAGGTCACCACAGAACGCTGGGCAAAGCTCCCTGTAGTTATCCAGGATATAATCTTAAATTTTACTATTATCCCTTAGGCGTCAAGATCAGTATCTTGTTCTTTTCCAAGAGCATGCTCTTGGTGGCAGCTGCTAAATGAGTAGATGTTTTTATTTCAGGTGGAGAGTACTAGGAGTCTTTGTTGGTGGATGAAGCTGGGGGACAGGCCAGCCTGTGTGACACTAGCCACGTCAAGGGGTGGCAGTCCTGCAGGATGAAGAACAAGCGCTCGTGAGATGCCAGTCTGATTTTAGTTAGGATTTCACATCACTTCTACCTATTGCTTATGCTTCCAACACAATTCATAGATCAGAATCACGGCTGAAGCGAGAATGCAGAGTCGGTAAGGCCAGGAAAACTCCCATTCTGTCACACTTTAGCTTATTTGTGACTAATTACACCCTCAGCATTCAACATTTGAATTGACTTAAGTTTCTTGGACACCACTGGGAAATTGCCAGTCATGCTTCCCTTAGGCTCAAATCACTTTCATCATCAGGCTCTTTTTAGCTATTCAGAAAATTTTCAAAGATGTTCAAATAGTGGAAGTATCTTAATCTTCTCTAGCTTAGCTCAAAGGTGACATTTTCTTAATTGGCCAGAGACAAAGAAGTTTCAACTATTTTCAAGTGATATCCATGGCAAAAAAAAAAAAAAAAATAAGTCTTGCCTTTTAAAAGAAGGTGTTTTGTATATTCATAGCTTTAAAAAAGCTGATTTTCAAGTTCAGCTTCTGTAACCCTCAATGAAAATGAATAAATGAATAGACTGATTCTTTTTTTTTTTAAAGCTATTTGGAAACACTAGACACAAGCATTTGATAGTAAGTCAGTCTGCCCATGTCTCCTTTTGAGGGGATAGAAGGTAAAATTTAAGTCTTCACTTTGCCTGCCCTCAAAAATGTATTTGAATCATTCAGTTCCGCAAATATATTCTGAGTATCCCCTTAGGGCCACACAGCATTGGGGATGCCACAGTAAAAGACAAAAATCCCAGGGTGGTAAGGGACCAGGGATGAAAGAAGAGAGACACATGGGGAATATGATGTCGGCAGTTTGGGACAGACTACTCAGCTCGTTGTTCTGTGATGGCCTAGAGGGTCTGGGATGGAGGCATGTCCAGGAGGGAGGGACTATATGTATACATGTAGCTGATTCATTTCACTGTACAGCAGAAACTATCACAAGATTGTAAAGCAATTATACTCCAATTAAAAAATTGTTGATCAGGGTCAAGTCTCACTGAGAAGGTGACATGTGAGCAAAGGTTTTAGGGAGGTGAAGAAATTAACCATGTGGATATCCGGATAATATCCACATGGATATTCCAGAGACAGGAACCAGCCATGGTATGTGATAAGGAAGCCAGTGTGATTGGTGCCAGGGGGCCAGAGGAGAGGTAGAAATCTGAGTCCAAGGATGAATCGGGAGCAGCTCAGGAAGATCGGGATGGCAGCTCTAAGGACGTGGGCTGGAATCTTACTCTGCTGCAACAGGAAGCTGTGGGAGAGCTGTAAACAGAGCAATGGCATCATTTGATACATTTCCTCTGGATCAACCACTGCTCTGCAGAACCCAGACCACAGGGGGTAAAGGGTTAAAGTTGCAAGGCCTGAGAGGAGGCCCCTGCAGGATTCCAAGAGAAAGAGTATGGGGGATCACACCACAGACACTGCTGAAGGTGACAGAAAGAGTCTGACTTCTGTGTGAACAGTAAAGGTAGGGCAAACAGAAGCCCTTGAAGCATTGGATGAGGGGTGTTGAGAGAAAAAGAGACTCAAAGATGACTCATTATAAGAAGATGTAGTACATATATACAATGGAGTGTTACTCAGTCATTAAAAATGATGAAATAACGTTATTTGCAGCACCATGGATGGACATAGAGAGTGTCATACTGAATGAAATAAGTCAGAAAGAGAAGGAGAAATACTGGTGACATCCCTTACAGGTGGAATCTAAAAAGAAATGATACAAATGGACTTGCTTACAAAATAGAAAGAAACTCACAGACTTAGAAGATGAACTTATGGTTGCTGAGGGAGATGGATGGGGGAAGGGATAGTTTGGGATGGACATGGACATGTACACATTGCCAGATTTAAAATGGATAACTAACAAGGACTTACTATATAGGACATGGACCTCTGCTCAACTTTATGTGGCAGCCTGGATGGGAGGGGAGTCTGGGGGAGAATGGATATATGTATATGTATGGTTGAGTCCCTTAGCTGTTTTCACCTGAAACCATCACAACATTGTTAATTGGCTATACTCCAATACAAAATAAAAAGCTTAAAAGGCAAAAAAAAAAAAAAAAAGATGACTCAAGATTTTCACTGTGAGCAATTCAAAAGGTGGGGTTGCGACTAACTAGGGTGAGGAAGGCCTCCACTGGGGCATGCTTAAGGAGAACAGCCCAAGAGTTCATGTAATGGAGTCCAAGCTTGCTCAGCTCACCGCAGGATAGGCCAATAAATCTGAGATGAGGTGTTGAGGCAAGGAAGACAACTTTATTTGGAAAGCCAGTTGACGGAGAAGATAGCAGATTAGGGCCTCAGAGTAACCATCTTGTTGGGGCCTGGATGCCAGGTTCTTTTATGGATCAGAGATGAAAGGAGGTGAGGAAACAAAGTAAAAAGACCATTTAATTCGTGCAAATATCTTCTAGAATGGCAAGCCTCAGCAGGGGCATATGTTAGTTTCACTTCCTTACAGCCCTTAACAGGTGGACAGGGTCAGGCTATTTCCCTGTGAACCAAACAAAGGCACCCTAGCCCAAAGGTCAAGCAGAGGCGGGTGGGTAGCACTCCCGAGGCAGGCCATTATGTATGTCTTTAATAACGAAAATGGCAAAGTAAGAATTAAAGTCACAGAAGCTGATCCAGTATGGATTCAAAATTAACCCTTATGGGCTACATTCAGATTTCAAGATTTTGACATGATGGATTTGAGATGACTGTGAGACAGTCAACTGTCGACCAAGTCAAAATTCATCATCCTCAAAGAATGCAAGTTCTCTGAGGGTAGTCTTCCATCTATTCTGTTCATTGCCATATCTCCAGAGCCTTAGGCAGACGTGTAGGTTCTCTATTAAACATTAATTTAACAAATATTTGCTAGGCACTCATTCCATGTCTCACTCCATTCTCCAAGGTTGGGAGGACAGCAGAGACAAAACAGCTAAAATTCTCATGCACCTTACATTCTAGGAGTGAGAGGCAGATAAATAAATGAAATAAAAGAAATCTTCTATCTGTTGGTATATCTGAAGGTTTAATAAACCTTTGCTGGATGTTTACCTACATGGCACTCAATGTTTATGATAATAAACATATTATCATGACTCTACAAGGAGGAAATCAAGACCCTGGAGCTGGCATCCCACCAGCCTGTCTTCCTCCAAAGCCCCTTTCACCATACCATGCTGCCTCTCAGAAGAAGTAACACAAATCCTATCCTTACCAGGTAAATACCAGGGCTTTACCATCCATCATATAAGCATTGAAAGAAAAATCTGCTCAAAATAGGACTCTTTGGGAAGTGCAGTCCCGGAGGACTGCCTGGAAGTGGGCAAGCCCCGGTCACTCAGCTCCACTCAGCCCTCCTTCATGGAACCAGTCCATGCAGTCGAATTTCTCTTGAAATCTCAGGGCATTTAAGGGCCATCACAATGATTCCTCTGAAAGGCTCAATTTGCAATCTTTCACAAAGCTAGAAAGGTAGACTAAAAGACACCTGATATGCATATAGATTTTGAGGGAACATTGTTTATCCCCCTGCCTAAAAGTGAAACTTGATTAATTTTCCATTCCCAGCAGCATTATCAAGGAGATGGTTGGGACTTTAGTAGCCCCAATAATTTCAGTGCTCACTTCTCAGCCTCACTCAGCCCATCTGACATTCTCAGCCATCTGACATTCTCACCATGTCATGCAGCGGACCACCCCCAGCCTCTTCCACGTATTCTCCACAGAATTTCTGAAAGAGCCATGGCTCCTGCCTTCTGTCCATTTCTTATCCACTTTCCACATATACAATAATCTGATATCACACTTCCTTTCCCACCTACATCTCCTGGAAGATAAACCATATTGCTTCCCTGGTGGCTCAGTGGTAAAGAATCTATTTGCCAATGCAGGAGATGTGGGTATGATCCCTGGGTTGGGTAGATCCTCTGGAGAAGGAAACGGCAACCCATTCCATATTTTTGCCTGGGAAATCCCATGGACAGAGGAGCCTGGTGGGCTACAGTTTATGGGTTCACAAAAGAGTCAGACACGACTTAATGTCTAAACAACAACAAACTTTAAATGACTATTTATCCTCAAAAATTTGTAATTCTTTCTCCTACTCAGAACTATCTGAGCAGTTTTTCAGAAAGTTCAGTTCTAGAGATCTCTCCTCTGGATTGCCATCTCTGACGACATTGCCATTTTTAAGATAAAACATGCTGAGTTCCCATCAGTTGGGTGATGGCCATATTCAGCTTGATGTTACCTCTCATGCAGCTGATCCAACAACAGAATTTCCATGACCAGCAGTATGTGATCCACCAATGACCTACTTTTCCCAAACCAAGAAAGAGGTGTTCAGACCACCAGATCCCTTAGCACCTTCTGATGGACAAATGGACTTCGAGAGACCCTCATGTTGTAATTCTGAGATGGACTGAGTCCTCTCCTAATGTGACACATTACCTTAACTCAAGAGAATGACTGGGATCTTAAACATTTCCCTAAAAAATTGAGGGCAGGATGAGATGATTGATGGTATCACTGACTCAGTGGACAGAAGTTTGGGCAAACTCAGGGAGATAGTGAAGGACAGGGAAGCCTGGCATGCCGCAGCCTATGAGGTTGCAAAGAGTCGGATATGACTGAGCCTCTGAGCAACAAGCAGCAAAACATATGCAGCTTTTTGCATGGTGAATAAAGAGGGCATCTTTTTATCCTCACAACAACTGTTATTGTTCTTTCTAAAGACTCCAAATTACAGTCCAAATTACAAAGCAAGAATCATGCAATATAGAGGGCTTTACGATGAAATAACTGTTCAGTGCCAGTATAATAGTATCTGTCTGCTGTATATCTGTAGGATCACAAAAGCTTTTCCAATGGAAAATGAAAAGGTTTTATAAGGGGCAGACAGCGCCAGTTAACAACTCATCCTGGATACAAGAGTGGTGAAAAAACCCTCTCAGTAATGAGGTTATGCTTCTGTACTACACAAACCTGGCAGGAATATCCTAATTTTAAAGGTAATGTATATTTTAATGTGTTCTAATCAGCAGGAAGCCTGAATGGTAGCTTTAAGTTCACAACCATGACCAAAAAAGTGAAAAATCAAATAAACAAAATCCCCTCTCTCCCAATTCTTTTCATGTGCAACACCTGCCCTAAAATCTCTGTCCTTATTTCCTCCTTGATAGAAAAGAAAATCAAGTGTCAGAATTTGGACTGCAAGTATAAGAGATCATCAAAGTTGTATTCTATCATCCATCTTATTTTGTATTGAATAGACATATTTTCTAAACATCACACCTGGTAACTTTCCACAATTTTTTTCCACTTAACAATCACCTATTCAGATATTTGGCCTTAGGTATAAAGGTACAAATTTCCAGCACAGCCTAGTTGCTTCAGGGATTTTTTTCTCCCAATCTGCCTTGAAATTCTGTCTAACGTGCTGCTTTAGGCTTCACAGAGCCACAGCTTTCAAGTGATACGTATAGACCTTTCCTGTAGGAATTATGCAAACCTTATGTAATATTTGTGAGATGTGTTAAAATCCTGGCACAGAAGAGAACTTTGAAATCCAAAGCTGTTCTATAACTTTCTTTTTTAATCAGCTGCCAGCTGGATTCTGCAAAGCTCCTAGTTCCAGCTCCTAAGCAAGAACACTGCTACCATTTTAAACAATATGTTTTTTTTTTTTTGAAGGAAAGGTCACAAGGGGGGTAAAGTAATGTAGCCTCGGGGAGGCTAAAGAAATCCCACCACTTGTTCAGAAACACACCACAGTGCACAGTGAATGGATATGCAATCCAATTCAAAACGTTCCATTGGAGAGCTCCCTCTGAATCCTAACCTTGTAAGTTATTTCCAGAGACAGAGCTGCTTTGAAATCTTGGTGTCCTCTTCCCATGAACAGACTGTGATGAATGAATGAAATGATGTAGGTCAGCTAAAGCTGGGTGAGGCACAGTTCAAAATAAAGCCAATCCTATGTCAAACGCATTGCTCTGATGAACCACATATGGAAGGCCAAAGGTAGCGCTGCTAGACAAAATACAGGGTGCCTCATTACATTGGAATTCAAGATAAACAAGGAAGAATTAGTTAGCTTAAGTGTGTCCAAAGCACTAAGTGGGATAGACTCAGAATTCATATTTACTTAAATTCAAATTGGACTGGACAACCTGCATTTTTCATTGCTAAACCTGGCAATACTCACCCAAGGAAAATTAAAATAGTTTATTTTCAATCAACATTATACTATCTTGCACCAATGAAAAACACAGATGGAAACACTTATATAATCATTTATTTTGTGCTAATGGTTTCTATTACCTTATAAATGGCAAAAGTCTCAACAACATTAGAACAGGTAAAAGAAATGAGCTAAGCTGCTATAAAAGATCATGAAGACTATTTAAAGATCCACACATCAGAAAATCTGATGTCACATCAATCCCCATCACTAAAACAATTTAAGCTGTGACTACAAAATGTAATGCCATGAACTACACACACAAAGTGTAGTCTTATTTTGTAGTAACCCTGTGTGTGTGCCAAGTCCCTTCAGTCATGTTCAACTCTGTGCAACCCCAAGGACTGTAGCCTGTCAGGCTCCTCTGTCCGCGGGATTCACCCTACTTGTACATTAACTGGATGATAACCTATTAACCTTGCACTTCCAAGTGAAAGTGGTTAATAGGTTAGAGCTTCCCTGGTGGCTCTGATGGTAAAGAATCTGCCTACAATACAGGAGACCCAGGTTCAATCCATGGGCTGGGAAGATCCCCTGGAAAAGGAAATGGCAACCCACTCCAATATTCTTGCCTGGGAGAGTCCCATGGACAGAGGAGCTTGGTGGGCTACAGTTCATGGGGTCACAAATAGTCAGACACGACTGAGCAACTAACACTCCAAGTAAAAAGCAATCATTGCATGATGCAGGTACCCACTGTTGGCCTACCTCTTTTCATGACCACTGCTATATCCTGAATGAAGCATTAATTTTTTCTAGGCAGCTGTTTTATTCAATATCTTGCTAGCAAAGCAAATACAGTCAGATTTCCATATCCATGGGGTCTGCATTTATGGGGTCAACCAACCTCAGAGTGAAAATATTGTGAAAAAAATTCCAGAAAGTTCCAAAAGACAAAATTTGAACTTGCTGCATGCCTGAAACAACTGACATAGCATTTACATTCCACTGGGTATTTTAAGCAACCTTGCTATTGTTGTTGTTCAGTTGCTAAGTCGTGTCTGACTTTTTGCGACCCCATGGGCTGCAGCATGCCAGACTTCCCTGTTCTTCACCATCTCCCAGAGTTTGCTCAAACTCATGTCCATTGAGTTGATGATGCCATCCAACCATCTCATCCTCTGTCAACCCCTTGTCCTCCTGCCCTCAATCTTTTCCAGCATCAGGGTCTTTTCCAATGAGTCAGCTCTTCATATCAGGTGGCCAAAGTATTGGAGCTTCAGCATCAGCATCAGTCTTTCCAATGAATATTCAGGGTTGATTTCCTTTAGGATTGACTGATTTGATCTCCTTACAGTCCAAGGGATTCTCAAGAGTCTTCTCCAACACCACAGATGATTTAATGTATACAGAAGGATGTGTGTAGGTTATATGCAAATACTATGCCATTTTATCTGGAGAAGGAAATGGCAACCCACTCCATTACTCTTGACTGAAAATCCCATGACAGAGGAGCCTGGTGGGCTACAGTCCATGGGGTCACAAAAAGTCGGACACGACTGAGTGACTTCACTTCACTTCATGCCATTTTATATAAGAAACTTGAGCATCTGAGGATTTTTGTATGGTGAGGGCAGGCTGTGGATACCGAGGGATGACTCTATTTGTTTCCTAAACTAACGTATACAATTTCAGTAACAGATATTTCAAAAAGGGAGAAAACTATTGTAAATGCTATAGCAAGATTCCTTTCATTTGGGTGTTAAAAAACAGCCAATCCCTTTTGAAAATATGTTTAACGTCCCTCTTCATTGTTTCCAGTGAATGCTGTACCCCCTACCCATGCCCCTTGCAAAATTACTGTTTAAGAAAATCTGCTCAAACAATGTAAACATTTGTCCAGTATTTTTCTTACGAAAACATAAGCACCACTAAATTAGGCCCAAATGGTCAGGTTAAGTTAGAGATCTGGCCATTACTGATGGTTTTGGATTCTGGAGAGAGCCATGCTGGGTCATTTATACACCACGAAATGCCTTTTCCTTTGATCTCAATTATCCAAAATTTGTGGATCTGGGCACCTGACCTTTTTTTTTTTTAATTTTATTTGTTCATTTATTTATTTTTGGCTATGCTGAGTCTTTGTGGCTGCACAGGCTTTTCTCCAGGTGCGGTGAGCGGAGTCCACTTTCCATTGCTGTGCAGTGATTCTCATTGGAGCGTCTCATTTAGTGGCTTCTCCTGTTGTGTGGTATGGGCTCTACGGTGGGGGCTTCAGTAGTTGTGCATGACCTTAGAGCAGTTCCCAGGTTCTTAGAACACAGACTCAATAGTCGTGGTGTGATATGTGGGATGTTTAAGGCCCAGGAATCAAACCCATGTCTCCTGCATTGGCAGGCGAATTCTTTACCACTGAGCCACCAGGGAATCCTTGTTTGACCTTAAGGTTTAGCTGAGTTGGGCTCTTGAAACACATCAGTTTGCAAAAGACTTTGTGGAAGAAATAAAGTCTTCGGTGACACTTCTGTTTGTTACTGAGTGTTTTTTGGACTGTGGTGCTAAATTTGAGCTGGCAGATTATTAACCTTTTCAAATTAGGCATTTAGTAGGCTCAGCTGAATCTTTTCTTAATTTGCACATGAGGATTTGCCAGAACAGCTGGTACTGTGCTGGAATATTAGTTGAGATCTTCAATTTACACAGGCCAGGCAGAAACACATACACGTCTGAGAGGATGACCTAATTGGTGCTGAACACAGTCACCTTTATTAATCAGAATAATAGCAATAACAACTGCTAATACTTATTGAGTGCTTACTATGTCCCAGACATTATAGGTATGAACAGTCATTTACCACTTTCAACAACCTAATGAGGTTTTAGTCCCTCAATTTTGTAGATTAGAAAAGTCAAGAATGGTTAGATTAGGTCCCTAGATTATACAATTCAGTGCTAATAATTTTGCTTTGTACAAGGCAATCTAACTGCAGAATTTGAGTGCTCACCACTTTGCAATACTGTCTCAACAAATGTATCCCATAGTAATAGAGAACTTCTACCTTTTCAGGTAGGTTTCCCATTGCAGGATGTGTCCCTTTGTGACGCAGACTTCAGGGGAATAGGAGGTAACCAGGCTAAAGCGATGCATGCCACCCTTCACCTCCACTCTCAACCAACCACAGGCAACCCTGCTGTTGCCTTAAACATGTGTGCATTTTTTGGGGTTTATTTTTAACATGTTTATGGTAAGATTTATGATATACCTTTAATATGCTTATGATAAGGCCCTTCCATATATCGGGACCTATAGTTAGAATACAGCCATAAAGGTGGAGGGTGGGGTCTTCCAGGAAGGACATTTGAGATGTTAGTCACCTGAAGAATCACGTTCCAGGTACAAGACACAAGTAGGCTCTCAAACCGGGTGGCAGACTGGAATCTAGCCCTGCTGGTCTTGATCACCAAGCTTGGGTAATGGGGTAGAATGCTGCATTCTGCCTGGGGTGGGGGTGGGGAGACCAGGGGCAGATAGGGCAGAACCCACATCAGAAAACATTGAATCAAGGGGTTTGCGTCTTTCTTATCTATGCTTGTTTCTCCTTTGAACTACCTGAATGTTTGGAAAAGGCCTTTGGAAAGTTCCAGTAAATCTCAGATGTCTCAGTGAGGGAATTTTTAAACATATTGCGCCATAGAGCTCTGGGGGGTGGCAACAAAGATGGTGGGAAGGACAGAATTGAATCCAGTGGAGAAACAGAGCGGGATGAAGATGAAAACTTCCTGTGGCCCGTCATTCTCCCTTCCCACTTGGTTCTGATACCAAACCTCGGAGGTTCTGGCTTGTAATTTAGAGGTAGTGTTTCTGTATGCCTAGAGTACTGGCCTTAGAGGTGTTTGGGAATGGTTTGTAAAATAGCCACACTCGTTTTCTACCACAATCAGCTCTGGAAGAACTGAAGACAGCCCAAGATTTCTCTCTCTTCCTTCTTTTTAAAATACAACTAAGTGTAGAGGTCTACTTTTGCTTCTTTGTTGACAATGCACAGATATTTACAAGTGTCCATTATACAGGTTGGAAGAAATGCTAAGTATTTATAATGAGTAGATTTATTAAACTTAAAAAAAAAAAAGTTCCCTGCTACACCCCATTCGTGACTCAAGAAAGTATCATCTTAAGAGTTTTACAGAAAATTTCCTGAAGCCACTAAAGTTGGAGGGATTAAAAAAGAAACAAAAGAAAAGAAAAAGCAACTGTCTGGTGAAACTAACTAGACCTTTGCCAAGGGAGCCAGAATGATCTGCTGAAACAGACATGCCACTTTCATCTTCAGAACCCTAGTCCCTCTCTCCTTTACCAACTTTTTCTAGAAATGTTGTATTTTAGTTTCTGAAAGCACCCTACTTTGGGATGTAGAGATGCTCATACTGATCCCCAAAGAGACTTCTTCCCAGGCACAAACTCAGAGGAAAGGATGAAGCTTCCGCAGTCTCTGTTTGGGAGATAGACCCAGAAACATAATTATGTCTTCCGGGGCTCAGGGGAGCCCCAGAAGTCGGAGGCTGTGATCTTCTGGACACTGACCTCAACACAGGTGCTTTAGGATGAGAGTGAGGCTACTCAGTCAGTCCCTGAGCTACCAGCCTCCTCACTCTGTCCAGGAACAAGGGCAAGATTTCAGCTGCAAAAAATAGCAGAGCTAAACTCTAAAACTGGCCAAGGAGGGAGAAAAAATCGTGAGCTCCTTGCACGGTGGAGGGGGATGGGGAGCACAATACACTGCCTAATCCCAGCGTTGCCAACTGCTAGAGTTTAAAAAAAAAAAAAAAAAAGGAAGAAATTAAAAAGACAAGCCACTAAATAAAATTAGCCAACAAACCTACCTACCAGCTCTACTGGCTAACTGACGGTTTTCTGAGCCCCGAGCCTCATGAAAAGATTTCTAGCGAGGAGAATAGAAGGCACCTTCCCTGTCATTTCATAAATGTCATTTCTTGGCAATGCCGGAACCCTCGGCTGTCACTCTTGCCGGGATCCGTGCGCTCCCAGCCTGGCCAAGGCTGCGGACGCTCCGAGCCGTGCCGACCCGGAGAGAAAAGACAGCTTTCCGAGGCGCTGAGCAAGTAGAGGAAAAAGACTCACTCTAGCCTCAAGTTGGGAAACTTTTCCTCAAAACTGCATTATCCTTTGTTGAGCTGCCCGGAAACCCCTAGTTTCTTTTCATGGGATTGTGACGACCTGTGTCCATGATTACAGGAGCCCAAGCAATTCAGGACGAAAAATACATATACAGGTTCTGCAAGCATGAGTCAAATGATTTGTGTATGGACGTGGCTTTGGGACATTCTTATCTTTAAACACGCCGGCGTCCGCGCACTCGGCGGCTTTTTCCACCCATGCCTGTCCCTTGTCGGCCTGCATTTTCTAGAAAAACTGGGTACCCCAACCTCTGACTCAAAACGCCTTTCTGCATCTCCCCACCAAGCCGAGCTCAGTCCTCGGGCTCCTCTCTCCCCAACCCCCTGCTTAAAGGCCGGCGCCGTCCGTGGTCCAGAGAAATACGCGCTTGGGGAAGCCGAGCCGGCCGGAGGGGCCAGGATGGAACCGGGAGAATGCTAGTTTTTGCCAAGTTAACAGGGGGCACGGATTCTGGGGAGCCTCGGGGCCACAAGGCAGAAGTGGAAACTTCCCCGCGATGATCGGAAGCTCGAGCCGGCTGGGAGCGGGGCTATCAGTGCCGCCCCATAGGAAAGGACGCGGAGACAGAGCCCACCAAAACTCGGGCAACGCAAACCTGCCCGGCCGGGTGCGCAGCCAAGACTACTCGCTTTCCCAGATGCTATCCCCCGCCTGCTTCTTTTTCTCATCCCTCCCTGGGTGCAACCGCGTCAGGAAGTCTGATGCCCAACTCTGGCAGGGTGTGTTAGGAGACCCGAGAAACCCCAGCGTCGCCAAGCCCGGCTTCAAACGCGTCGGGCAGCCACCTGTTTCACAAAGCCGGGAGTTTGTTGCGGGGGCGAGCTGCGGCGGGAAGAACCCTGTCAACCCCTCGGTCCGCCTCGGCACAGGATCTCCAAAAACGCGCATCACCCCAAAACCAAGTGCGCACATACCTTTGCGCAACCCGAGAGGCTCGCACCACTCCTGCCAACCGCGCGCGGCGACTTACTTCCAGATCCCCGGGCTTCAGCTCCCACCCCAGCGCTGGCCTCGGGTCCCAGACCGCGCCCGACCCCTCCGCCAGGGACAGCGCCCCAAAATACCTGCCGTGAAGATGCAGAGAGCGAAGAGGGTCTTGCAGACCATGGTACCCTGGTACTTGGTGCCGAGCCCGGCGCGGGCGGCGGGAGAGTTTGCCGGGACTGACCGAGCGCCCCTGGGCGCGGGCAGCTTCTCCTTGGCCCGCGGGCTGCGGCGGGAGCCGGGCGGCCGGGGCGGCGGCAGGGGAAGCGAGGCGAGCGCCGCGCAGCTCCGTCAGCTGCTCGTCCTCCGGCGCCCGGCGCGCTTCTGCTCCATCCCAGCCGCCGGAGCCCGGGGCCGCCTCCGCCGCCGCGACAGCCGCCGCCAAACCCCTCCCACCCGGGCCCCGCGGCGATGACAAGGCCTCCCCTGGCCTTTCCTCTCCCGGCGCCCGAGTCCCGAGAGTCCCGGCCCAGGGCGGCCTCTGCTGGACAGTCAGGGCGCGAGACCCGCGTTCTGACCCGGTTCAGCCAATGTTTGGGGCCGTTAGCACTGTGCTGGGAACTAAGGGAATGCAGAGAAGCGAGAGCAGATCTCTGTTCTCAGGATTTATCTCAGGTTTCTTACATGAGTTACAACCTTGGTGACCATATGCCATCTTTGGTGTCACCTCGAAGGGCCAAGACCCCACCGTTGTAAGCACATACACTTTTTTCCAAATATGAGAGCCTTTTTCTTTTTTTTCACTTCCCCAAATATTCTGTGTGTACATTTAAACCCTCGCTCCCATTCAGCCCCACTGCATTTCCTGGTGCCCGAGTCAAAATGTCTGCTATCCTATTCAGCTTTTTACTGTTAACAGAAGAAATAGTACTAATGTCAGGTAATGTCAGTGATCGTGGGATAACTATGAGCGAGGAACCCTACTAGGTGTATCATGATGCCTTCTAACGGCCCTGTGACATAAGAATTATTACTCCATTTTACAGATGAGAAAGCTAAGGCACAGAGAAGGTAAGTAATGTGCCCAGGGTCACAGAACTGGTAAGGACTGCATTCCTCAAGTCACGAGTTTGTGTCCCAGGGCATAATAGCAAAGGTTGTCATTTCCTGAGAAATGTCCAGCTGTGTGCTGTACAGGTATTAACCAAGTCAAGTTTTCAGAACAGTCCTTTAGGTGACACTGTTATATCTTCATTTTCAGGGGAGGAAATGAAAGCATTGAGAGGTTTAAGTCCTTGCTTGTGTTCATATAACTAGGTAATGGTAGAGATAAGATGCCTGCCTAGGGACCCCAGGTCATCCCGGTTCTCTCTCTTCAAAGCCCAGAGTTTCTGTTGTGTTCACACAGGTCAACGCTGACCTTTCACTTATCCTCCCACCACCTTAGACTTGCTTATTTCTACATTTCTATCAGACCAGATGCCAGATCACCTCCCAATATCTATGTTATTATGAGCCTGGTGGTCCCCTAGGCTGGCTTCCTGGAAGGCTCAGCGGTAAAGAATCTGCCTGCAATGCAGGAGACACAGGTTTGATCCCTGGGTTGGGAAGATCGCCAAGGAGGGCATGGCTACCCATTCCAGTACTCTTGTCAGGAAAATCCCATGGACAGAGGAGCCTGGTGGGCTAGAGTCCATGAAGTCTCAAAGAGCTGGAATGACTGAAGTGACTGAGTGTGGTCCCCTGGACACTAGAGCTGGGAGGCTGCAGGAATTAAGGAGCGTTCTTGAGAACTGATTTGCTCAGAACCGTTAGTAGTGCTGGAGGGAAACTTTTTTTTTTCTGTGACTTCTTTCTCATTTGCCAGACAGAGCCTCAGGTTTCATTTTCTCATTCTCTGGGACCTCATGACTTTTTCTGTGATGACATCAGTTCCTCTGCCTGACCCCACCATTACCACTGATAGAGCTTGTCATGCTTCCCCAATCAGATTAAACTGAGCTCATGGTTTTGCTTTTGTCTTGGTAAATGTATTGATTCTTGCTGAAATAAGTAACCAAATGCCCATCCCCCTTTCCCCCTCCCTGACCAGAGAAACTGCAAATTCAATTTATTAAACAAGTTGTCTTAATGTTTTTGACCTTCAGGTCCTTCTGGTTTCTAGTGTAATCTGTGCGATTATGAAAAATTTCTGCATCTGTGTGGTGACTGGTGGGGAGGCAGGGACCACACACAGAGTTTTGCAAGCATGTTCTGCAAGGCACTGGTGCCTTTAGATAGGGTCATTTAAGTAAGTGACTCTGTGATAGAAATATTTTTCAGAAACACTTCACAGAAAAAATTATTCAATTGAAATTCAATAAAACTTTAATGGAGTCCCTTAGTAGTGCAAAGCATGTGTGACTGGCTTTGATATCTAAGATGCTGGTTTGGTACCCAGCATGGCAATCCACTCCAGTATTCTTGGCTGGAGAATCCCATGAACAGAGGAGTCTGGTGGGTTACAGTCCATAGGGCTGCAAAGAGTCGGACACGACTGAAGTCACTTAGCAACAGCAGATTATGATCCCCACATGTGAATTGGTTAAAATTTTCAAAGCTTTTCATTGTATACAGAATAGAGTTGAAAATAATTTAACTAAAGCAAGTCTTTATCAACCATTAAAGCTTTTGATTTATTAACTTAGTAAAAAATATATTTGATTACTTACTAGGTGGTAGACCTTATACTAGGTTGTGGGAATGAAATGTGTTGTAATAGTCGATGTAGGTAGGTTATGCTGCTGTCATAAACCACCCCAATATTGCTTATTGCTCAGAGGCTTAAACAATAGAGGTTTACTTCTGTCTGATCATCATCGGCTGTGAATCCAGCTACTCCCCAGAGCAGATGTCTCCTACATCAGTATTCAGTGCTATACTTCCTGTCTTCTACACTCAGAAAAGAGTGAGGAGGAGACCTGAGTGCAGCATTTATGGTTTCCGCCCAGAAGTGATTGTTTTGCTCATATTTTATTGATGGTGTGCTCCATCGCTCAGTCATGTCTGACTCTTTGGGACCCCATGGACTGTAGCCCGCCAGGCTCCTCTGTCCGTGGAATTTTCCTGGCAAGAATAATGGAGTGGGTTGCAGGAGTTGAATCCACATCTCCTGCATCTCCTGCATTGCAGGTGATGCTTCACCGCCAGGAAGCCCATTCTTCATGGTTATGATGTGTGCCACAGTGGTTAACTGTCCCTGCCACCAAGAAGCTTATATTCTAGAAGTGAGGAGTCAAGCATTGAATGATTCCCAAAGTATATGAGGTAATTTGTTATGTTAAAGTTAATGGGGATGGGAGAAATGAGTGCACTGTTTTATAGTTGTTGTTTGTTGAACTGAATAAAAAAGAACTCGAAATATATGCAATACTTTATTATGTGAAATACTATAAATAATAAATGCCCACTAACATTTATTGAGTCTCTCCTCTATGTTATGTTAGGAATTGTTTCAAGCATTTTGAGTAATCTGTCTAAACTTTACACTCTATAAGGTTATCCAGATTTTACAAATAAAGAGACTGAGATATACTTTACAAAAGTTCAAGTTTGAAGGAAACCAAAAGATGCTAAGATATTAAAGCAGGGAGACTTGTATCCCTCACAGTGGGATCAGGGATGGAATTTGCATGTAACCTTTTAGTCATATCTTATAGCAAAAGCCAGTTTCTTCATAAATTTCCTGGTTCTTTCATAATGCTCCTCTGGGATAAAATCTAAGATAAGCCTGCCTTTGACTGACTTCCAGTCTTTTTGATCACTGTTAAAATGAATTTCTAGGATTGTAGACTTTCAATATTTTTTAAAAAAATCGCCCTTGGCTGACTTAGTCTTCAACATCCTGAATTTATCATAATTTATAGATAAAGTCAGATAATGCATATTAGGTAATATGGAAGTGTCAGCTCTTGACGCTTGATTCATCATGGCCAAGTAGAGACAGAATAACTCGGTTGAGAGAGGTGGTGAGGTAGTTAAAGGCTGAATTCTGATGTCTAGCCCATGATCCCGAAAGCTGGGCTCTAATCCTTACCATTCCATGTTTTAACTGACATTACTTGGTATGTCTGTTGCTTGGTTTCTTTCTGACATTGTGAAGATTAAATGGATTACATATGTGAAATGCTTGGCATGTTCTAGGCACCAACAAATGCAGGTTATTATTAAAGAAGAAACTTTGTTCTTGTTCAGTCACTAAGTCTTGTCCAACTTTTTGTGACCCTAGGAACTGCAGCATATCAGACTTCCCTGTCCTTCACCATCTCCAGGAGTTTGCTCAAACTCATATCCATTGAGTCAGTGATGCTATCTAACCATCTCATCCTTTGCCGCCCCCTTCTCTTGCCCTCAGTCTTTCCCAGCATCAGAATCCTTTCCAATGAGTCAGCTCTTCACATCCGTTGGCCAAAGTATTGAGGTACGTTTAAAAATCATTTTGGGATCTAAAGTACAGGGAGAAAATATTAACGCTGCTGTGACTATTTCTTCATATGCACAGTTATAAAACTTGAACTGTGCCTTGGGCAATTCTACTCCTGCTACATCTGTGCTCCAGGGGAAAGTTCTAAATGGTCTCTGACAGCTCCTCCTCAAACCCCCTCTCTCCCAAAGGCAGGAATACAGCAACCTCAAGACCCTGATATATTGGGTTGGCCAAAAAGTTCGTTCTGTTTCAACATGCTGTGTAATGTTCCCGAACGAAGTTTTTGGCCAACTCATTTTCTTTTTTCTTATTTTGTCTTGATTTCATTTCTCTTCCCAAGTTGCATTGCAAAAATACCTCTGTGGGTTCTGCTATGTGTTTCATTACATAACTTTGCTTCTCTCTTTTTAATTCCAATTTCCTTTTTAAAATATTAATGATAAGAAAGATTAAAGGCAATGATGCAATATGGGAAACAGACCTTGGAACTTTGCCAAAAAAAATTTGTTTGAACAAAGACAGTTTTAAACAGGCCTGATGGAGGTTCAAGGTGGAGAGGACATATGTATACCTATGGCTGATTCATGTTGATGTTTGGCTGAGACCAACAAAATTCTGTAAAGCAATTATCCTTCAATTAAAAAATAAATTTAAAAACAAACAAAACCAGAACAAAACAGAAAAAGGGCTTGACAAAACATGAATATTTCCCTGATTTAAATAAACTTGTTTGAAGCTGTGTGAGCGCTTTAAGGATACCAAACCACTTGTCACTAATTTTTATTTTAATTAAGGAAGAAACCCTTAACATATCCTGGGAAGGAAGAAACTGGCCTCTTGGAGGTGATACACACAATGAAACCTCTTATTTAAACAAATCTGAAACCTGACTGAGTTTATACTGCATCGTCCAATACAAATCACAAATGTAATTTTTAAATTTCTAGAAGTCATATTTTGAAAAAGGAGAAAGAAGCAAGTGAATTTAATTTTAACACTATTCTTTATTTAACTTGATGCATCCAAATATTATCCAACATGTAATGAATATCAAAATATTAATAGTATATTTTACATTCTTTTTCTCATTCTAAAGCTTCTCAGTACAATGCTTATTCTATACTTATATCAATTCAGACTAGACACATTTTGTATAAACTTTTTAAAGCTGTTCATTTTATTTATTTATTTGACTGTACTGGATCTTAGTTGTTATACGCAGGATATTTTTTTTTTAGTTGTGGCATGAAAACTGTTAGTTGGGGCATGTGGGATCTCGCCCCCTGACCAGGGATCAAACCTGGGCCCCTTGCATTGGGAGTGTGGAGTCCGAGCCACTGGACCATGAGGGAAGTCCCCAGAATGGGCATCTGTTGAATATTAAATAACCAAACATGACCGTTGTTGTTGTTGGTGTTGTTTAGTAGCTAAGTCGTGTCCGAGACTTTGCAACCTCGTCACTGCAGCATGCCAGGCTCCTCCGTCCTCCACTATCTCCCAGAGTTTGCTCAAATTCATGTCTACTGAGTTGGTGCCTCTGTCCAACCATCTCATCCTCTGCCACCCCTTCTCCTTTGGCCTTCGCTCTTTCCCAGCATCACGTTCTTTTCCAATGAGTCAGCTTTTGGCATCAGGTAGCCAAAATATTGGAGCTTCAGCTTCAGCAGCAGACCTTACAATTACTAGTCAGGGTTGATTTCCTTTAGGATTGACTGGTTTGATCTTCTTGCAGTCCAAGGGACTCTCAAACGTCTTCTCCAACACCACAATTGAAAAGCATCAATTCGTTGGCTCTCAACCTTCTTTGTGGTCCGATTCTCACATCTGTGCATGACTGCTGAAAAAAACATAGCTTTGACTATGCAGACCTTTGTTGGCAAAGCGATGTCTCTGCTTTTTAATATGCTGTCTAGTTTTTTTCATAGCTTTCCTTACAAGGAGCAGAAGTCTTTTAATTTCATGGCTGTAGTCACCATCTGCAGTAATTTTGGAGCCCAAGAAAATAAAATCTGTCACTGCTTCCACCTTTTCCCCACCTATTTGCCATGAAGTGAGGGACTGGATGCCATAGTCTTAGTTTTTTGAATGTTGAATTTCAAGCCAGCTTTTCCACTCTCCCCTTACACTCTCATCAAGAGGCTCTTTAGTTCCGCTAGCAGCTTTCATAATGGGCAGTGTGTTTGCAGAACACTGGGCCCAGTCTCTTGCCTTGCCTCATGCATATGTTCTATAGAAGTGCAGAGCAATGTTGGTAGGACTTTCTTAATGATAGTGGAGTAGTTGGAAGCCTCAGACTTGCTGATTGCATGACCTCTAGCCCTCATTAGCCTCTATAGATCTCAGTTTTCCCTTCTATGAAGTGAAGATGATGATAATAATGACACCTTACTTAAAAGGATCATTGTAAGGACTTATAATCCCTATATTATTAAAGAACACATGAAAAACATTTAGAACAGACCCTAGTCAGAGTAGAGCCTTAATATATGCTTACTTGTTATATTTGGTATGAATGGTTATGATAATGATAAAAAAAGAGTATTCATAGTAAAATCTTTTCAATTGTCCATGTATTTTAAAATATTCATTTATTTATTATTTATTTGGCTGTGCCAGGTCTTTGTTGCAACATGCAGGATCTTTAGTTGCAGCATGTGGGATATAGTTTCTTGACCAGGGATCAAACATGGGTCTCTTGCATTGGGAGAACAGGGGCTTAGCCACTTGACCACCAGGGAAGTTCCCCAATTGTCAGTGTAATATTAGTGATTCCTTACCACTCAGAGGCATTGGCAATATAGATTGTCCCTAAAATTCTACTTGTACATAGAGCAGCATTTATCAAACATTTTGGTCTCAGGATCCCTTTGCATTCCTAAAATTAAGAACTCTGAAAACTGTTTAAAGGTCTTTTCAGAAATTGTGGTTTTGTTCTTTTGTACTGCACCGAAACTCAATAAATAGTGATTTCTTAAAAGTTAGCAGCAAGGTGGAATCTGAAAGCATCTCAATAAAATTTTCATATTCTTTTACATTAAAATCCATTGGTTTATCTTGTACTTTGAATGTATCTTTTACCCATGGGTGATTTTGTAATATCAGGTACTGTTCATATAGAAAATATCGGTTCATTGAACTATGCAGATACCCACTCCAGTATTCTTGGGCTTCCCTTGTGGCTCAGCTGGTAAAGAATCCGCTTGCAATGTGGGAGACCTGGGTTCAATCCCTGGTTTGGAAAGATCCCCTGGAGAAGGGAAAGGCTACCCACTCCAGTATTCTGGCCTGGAGAATTCCATGGGCTGTATAGTCCATGGGATTACAAAGAGTCCGACATGACTGAGCAACTTTCACTTTCACGTTAACGCACTTCTTTATACAACATCAAAAATTGTATTTGTTAATATCACTTACATCATCAAAAAAGTCTTTAAATATTGGGAAGCTGTCATTAGTGGTGAAAGATACAAGTTTGGCAGAATTCTAATTTTCACTTGAAAATTTGAATCTTACCATTTGCACCAAATACTATAGTTTTCCTTGAAGTGACAGTCAAACATCATGGAAAAAATGCAGTGCAAATATCCAAGTCTGAATAACCATAGTTTGTCAATTGTTCTTTCAAGTAAAAATTGTCTTCCACAGAAAAGTGGTTAGCTCAGCTTGTGACTCAAGTAATCACATAATCGCATTTCCTAGAGACAGTCATGTCTCCTTTGCCATGCAGCAAACAGCCTTTATGCATACTTGCCATTTATTTACCTAAAATATGAAAATATACATATTCAAATCAAGACTGAAAAAAAGTAATAATTTTACCCTTCTTGAAGGGAGCTCTTAATTGAAACTTGCTTTTTACCCTTTATTACTTATAAATATTATTTACTTATTTGACTGTTCTGGGTCTTTGCTGTGGCATGAGGGACATTTGATCTTTGTTGAGGCATGAGGGAGCTTTACTTGTGGCATGTGAACTTGTATTTGCGGCATGTGGGATTTAGTTCCCTGACCAGGAATCAAACCTGGGTCCCCTGCACTGAGAAGGTGGAGTCTTAGCCAGTGGATCACCAGGGAAGTCCCTGAGAACTTTCCCATATCCATTTTCCTACCTGAGTATAGAATCATACCTCAGTTGTCTGAGACAATGAATACAGATGTAGAGAACTAACCCTTACTTCTATCTTCTACCATCTCTAGTCCTCCACAAAGTTGTCTTGACAGCTCTGTTTATGCTTGAACTGAGGAATATTTTGAAATGGATAAAAGGGATTACTGAATAAACTTTAGTTGGAGGTGCCCCAGAATGTACATTTTCATCTTGACTATTTTGCAACTTTGTAGAACTGTAAAAATCTGTAGCAAACTCAAATAATAGAAAAAAATATTAGTCCACAGAAATGCAAATTATGTCCAGTGGTGTGAAATTGACTATCACTTGTGGATATTGACCAGTTTTACCAATTTTGCATCCATTTATAAATTCATCTCATTGTTTCTTATCTGCTTTAAATGTATGATATTTCAAATTCTTTGAATTAGTTGTAGCATCTTACTGGTTTCCTCATTTAATAAGGAGTTAAATAAAATCTTTGATATATATTTATTTTATGTCATGATGTTTCTAAAATTATTTTAACAGATTAATCATAATGCATGATGTTTCATATCTTTAGTCTAAATTCTTCTTGAGTAATAAAATAGTTATGATAGTGATTTATATGATTAACACAATTAATAGTTATAGTGGAGTTGGGCAAAACCTTGGAGATATTGTTGTCTACTCTTGGCATGTCACAGGTGAGGAATCTATAGCACTGAGAAGTTAAGTGCTATGTCCCAAACTGTAGTTAATTGGGTTCAGAGAGAAACTTAAACTCAGTTCAAACAACTTCTAATTTGGTACTCTCTTCATTCTGCCCTTTAATTGAATATAATTTCTCCTGCCTTTGTGCATATAGGCAATTCCTGAGAAAGTCGTGGACCAGTTGTTTCAGGAGAATAAATAAAAGCTCTAATTGTTTTATATGATGACAGGAAACAATCATGTATGTGGAAAGCAAAGGAGAAATTTGAGGCTGAGAGAAAAGACTTGGTCCAATAATCATTTGTATTATGTAGAATGTAAATAATACGTTTTCATTGTATGTAACACTGTTAACATGGCTAACACAGTTGGCTTAGAAACTAACATCCTAATGTCTCTCCCTTCACCATCCATCCTTATGGATTCTCTCAATGTAATTTAGGGGGAGTTGTTTTGAGTATGCAAATACTACTGTATTTATCAAAGTTACAAATGCTGAAATTTTTGTACTCAGCTTACAAATTTTATTCTATCATTAATCAGTCAAATTTTACATGTCATTTTTTAAAGTTTGAGTAACAGCCTTCTATACAAAGCAAGTTAAACATCTTAATATATTTTAAACTTCAATTATAAATGTGATATTTTTATTTTCCTTTTAGGTGTTTCTGTTGTCAGGCTTAATGAACAAAACCTCTCTGAGTTCTTGAACATTCTTTTAAATCTAATAAATTAAATTTGCAAATACCAGTGATTCTTAAGATCTTTTATACAAAAACTAAAACATTTTCTATTTAAAATAACCAGTCTAAATTACATATTGATGTATTTTAAAATAGAATTATGAAATGAATGATACTAATAGGCCAAATTCTCTGAAACAGTAGTAGTACACAAAATACAAAATACATAGAGATTCCTAAGCCACGATTATTATTACAATGGGTTTGTTTTATATATCATTCTCTGAAATATTTAGAACTCAATTTTAAATCTTTCTAGGTTTATGTTTACCTACTACATAAGTGTGTGTTTGTGTGAAAGTTGCTCAGTCGTGTCTGACTCTTTGTGACCCCATGGACCATACAGTCCATGGAATTCTCCAGGTCAGAATACTGGAGAGGGTTGCCATTCCCTTCTCCAGGGGATCTTCCCAACCCAGGGATCAAACCCAGGTCTCCCGCATTGCAGGTGGACTCTTTACCGACTGAGCCATCATGAAAGCCCACCTACTATATAAACATTTACTAAATCCTAAGGCACCTTAGGGATTTTTTCTCACATATAGTAACAGCCAAGGTTATTAGCAGAAGTGATGACTGGAATCTGGTTTACAATATCAGTTATTGGAAGGACTTCATAATGTAAAGAGTTTTGCCTGCTAATCTATGTAGTCGTTTCCCTACTCTGCTTATGGAAATCTTCATTTCCATCTGTGTGGCTTGACTGAATTTGTTATTTCTTTGGTTGTTAATATAATTGTAAATCCTTTGAACTTGACAGAGATTCTCTCATCCATGTCTACTTGGTAGAACCCTTCAACTCTTAAAGATGTAAAAATGATACCCAGTCAAATCTAAGAAATATCTTGTCTTTGGGTGACTATTTGATCAAAAATTTTAGTCTTTGTATCATCAGGTTCTTGGGTTTCAATTTACAGAAATTGACTCTAGATGATTTAGGCAGAAAAGTGAGTTTATTTGAAGGCTATAGGTAGTTCAAAATAAAAGGAAAAATTCAACATCAGACTTTCAGAATCAGTGATCCCCTCGAGTGCAGGAACTAGGGAACTCTCTTTCTCTAGCCAGCACCCCTCACCCCAGGAGGTTCAACAAGAATGATTTCTAGCCATTTTTAGTTGTTAAAGACCCTATACAAGATTAAAAATCTTAGGTGAATGAGTCCAATTCTACCCTTTGGCCTAGGAAGTCCTCCAGGAAAAACAGATGCTACTGCCTGAGAAGTGAAAAAACTAAAACTAAGAAGGCTAATGAAGATGACTCTACAGTGTTTGGGGATAGAAATTACTTGGATGGTTCTGAGTCTTTTCAAGCCAATGAAAATAGACCCTTTGGGTAATCACAGTAGTGTTGTAAACCTACTCTCATTATTTAACCAATTTTGATATTATTGCCATCCTAAACAGAGCTCATGCTAGAAAACTTACCGCAGTGTAAGTTTTCTATTAAAATTGGCTCTCATATTACTCGATCCTTACATTAGTAACAAATCACTTGTCTGGAAGGAAAATAAGACCACACAAATTATAAGGTCAACCCAATTTCCTTTAGTTGAAAAGCATTGATAAATCTACTCTGTGAGGCGTTCACTGAGTGATCAACAGGGGTGACATGAACAACTACCTCTATACGGCAATATGAGAGCATATCGATTACTCAGGAGAGCTGAATTAGTCACTATAGTAGCTACCATCATACAGTCAGCATCACCTACTTTTGATGGTAAGCACTGCACCCTCTTCTTAACTCAATGGGACTTCACAGGAATATATCCTGTAAAAATATGATTCTATTGACAAGGACCTGTTTTCCAATATGACATCCAAATAAAACTATGATCCTCAATTAATTTGTTTTGACTGTAACTTGCAATATTTTTTCCATTTATTCCACTTGACATTGGGGATATATTTGCTAATATTTTAATGTTTTGTGCTTATACAACATCCAAAGAGATTAGCTAGTAATTTTTGTCTTTAGATATGACAAGAGTTCACTGAAATGAGAGATCCTTGTATTATTTCTTCTCCTTGATGCTAATAAATATATATATATATATGTGTACATACATATACATACCCACATATATATATATATATGTATATATACACACACACACACACACATATATATTCTTGCCTGGAGAATCTCATGGACAGAGGAGTCAGGCAGGCTACAGTCTACAGGGTTGCAAAGAGTTGGACACAAGCACATAGGCTTCACCATTAGAAGAGACAGTGAAGGCAACATTAAAACACACAAGTCATTTGTACTATATGTCAACATATTAAAACTACAACAATAATACAATAAAGCTACAATAGCTTTGTGAAAACTAATGAGAGATTTGTGGACTTTACTCAATAATTTAAAACATCAGTATAAGGAGAGTCTTAATAGGACCAGGATTTCACACTGGAAATGAAGTAGGTTGTATAATTAGAGAAGTGTAGACCAAAGAATTTGGGCTTCTAGGTTTTGGCAGGGAGGGTTGTTTTAGCTTGAATTATTCATACTGGCTAATTATATGTTTGTGGTGGCTTATATGTTATTAATGCGTGCATACATGCTCAGTTGTGTCCGACTCTTTGCGATGCCATGGACTGTAGTCCACCAGGCTCCTCTGTCCATGGAATTTTCCAGGCAAGAACACTGGAGTGGGTTGCCATCTCCTCTTCCAGGGGATCTTCCTGACCCAAGAATTGGTTGCTCGCTAAAAATTTGAGCTCTCTTTTTCTTGTGTGGCATTGGCTTTCAGAGGTGCAAATGATCAGTCTTCTTGAACGAAGTGTGGCCAGGAGTGTCTGTGTCCCTTCCAGTCTGGGACTTTTTTGTTTTGTTTTGTTTTCCTTCCAGTTTTATTGAGCTATAATCAACATATAGTGCTGTATAAGTTTAAAGTGTACAGACTAACAATTTGACTTACATACATCATGAAATGATTATCACTGTAAGTGTAGAGAACATCCATCATCTCATACAGATACAAAATTAAAGAAATAAGAAAAAAACAAAGACAACATCATATATGAAATCCCCTTGACTTAGAAAAACAAATGACATTTGGTATTCAAAAGAAGATGATGGCTAATATATCATTTTATTTATGTTGTTCCTTGGTAGAGGGGCTTCGCAGGTGGCTCAGTAGTAGAGAATCTGCCTGGCAATGCAGGAGATGCAGGAGACTCAGGTTTGATCCCTAGTGTTGGGAAGATCCCCTGGAGCAGAAAATGGCCAGCCACTTCAGTATTCTTGCCTGTAAAATTCCATGGACAGAGAAGCCTGGCGGGCTACAGTCCATGGGGTCACAAAGAGTCAGACACGACTCAGCAACTGAGCTGAGTAGGCAAACAAATTAAAGTACTAGTATTTTCAGAGTTGTTTGAAATGATGGTTCTTTCAAGTCGAACATTGGTTTCAGCACTACCTGGAATGTGAAGCTAATGAGGATAGTTAGCATGACCTGATTAGCTCTGTCTTTCTTTTGTAAGCTGTCTGTTGTTGTGTCAGACTAGGAACAAGACTGCTAATTATGAACAGACTTTCAGCAGCTGTCCTTTACTGGTATGGGCAATGATGCATCTCTGATTCTACGGAAGATTCTGTTTTAAATATTTTGTCCAATTATTTTTTCACATAGATGCACCTCTAAATCAGAACCAAAACTAGTAGGGTCATGTTGACCCTACTTTATTCTTTTTCCCTGTTTCCTTTTCCTTCTTCTCATTCCCCTTCTGAAAGACAGTTCTTAGGTTTATTTGGGTAAAAATTACTATAGGCAAAGAATATTTTTAATTATTGTATTGTGCAGGCTTCCCAAGGAGATCCCACCTGTCAATCCTAAAGGAAACCAGTCCTGAATATTCATTGGAAGGACTGATGCTGAAGCTGGAACTCCAGTGCTGTGGCCACCTGATGCGAAGAACTGACTCATTGGAAAAGACCCTGATGCTGGGAAAGATTGAAGGTAGGAGGAGAAGGGAAATGACAAAGGATGAGATGGTGGATGGCATCACCAACTTGATGGACATGAGTTTGAATATGCTCCGGGAGTTGGCGATGGACTGGGAAGCCTGGCATGCTGCAGTCCATGGGGTCGCAAAGAGTTGGACATGACTGAGTGACTGAACTGATTGACAGGCTTCGTGGTAAAGAATCTGTCTGCCAATGCAGGAGATGCAAGAGACATGGGTTGGATCCCTGTGTCAGGAAGATCCCCAGGAGTAGGAAATGGCAACCCACTGCAGTATTCTTGCCTGAAAAATCCCATGGACAGAGGAACCTGGCAGGCTGCAGTCCGTGGGTCACAAAGAGTTGGACACGCCTGAGAGACTGAGAATGGGCCCACTGTATTGCACATCTCTAGGAGCTCATGAAGAAGGAAAACCAGTTAACAATGAATCACAGGAGCCCCTGTATCACCTGGTATCTAGGAGCCTTGGATACTGGGGTACTTTGAAATACTTATCACATCAAAAGTACTCCTTGAGGCCTTCCTTCCCCCACTCTCTTCTGGAAATTGAGTTCCTCATGGATAATACAGACACAGAACTCAAGGAAAAGCAAAACAATTTTGTGCTGAATCACACTATATTTTGCAGCCTGTAAAAGCACAAAGCAGCTGTAATACTTCCCTTAAAAAAGAGTTGAGAAAAGTTTCATTAGAACTGGATTAGGTGTAGTTAATTAGGAGAAACCAGCTGAATACTTATCAGCCTAAGAGAGAATTACTCACTAGAGAGGTGTCCTTTATTTCCCCTGGTCCATTGTGTATAACAAAAGCAATGGTTACAATTGCTACTAGTGATTACCTTCCTATTATGTTCCAGGTTCTGTAAATTTATTTTCTTGGACAAAGCAGATTGTTTTGGTTGCACTGTTTTGCTCCAGTCCTGGTCATCGATAGGTTGAAGGTCAGTGACTGGATGAGATTTGTTGATCTAATTTCTACTTTCTAACAAGGTGATTATTTTATATCAGATGAAAAATAGCCCATTTGGTTTTATTATTTCCAGTTTGTGAGATGAAGAAACTAAAGCTCAGACAGGTTAAAGGGCTTACCCCAATGTCACACATTGACTGAGTGATAGAGCCCAGACTGTTCCTAAGCCCTACTCTTTTCTTCAGCAGCACTGTCTCCTAAGTATTAGTCGCTCAGTCATGTCTGACTCTTTGTGACTCCATGGGCTGTAGCCCTCCAGGCTCCTCTGTCCATGGAATTCTCCAGGCAAGAATACTAAAGTGGGTAGCCATTCCCTTCTCCAGGGTATCTTCCTGATCCAGGGATCAAACCTGAGTCTCCTGCATAGTAGGTGAATTCTTTACCATCTGAACCACCAGGGAAGCCCTAAAGCTGCCTTTTATTTTTCTAGAATCATACTTGTTACTTTTAAAAAAAGAGTAATAGAGCCCCTCTACCAGATTATTTTAAGGATTGAAAAGGTAATAATTGTAACTAGTAGACCCTCTGTAAGCATTACTAATAGAATCACATTACAGAAATTTCCTTTATAAAATGCTTAGAACTGTGCCTGGGACATAGTAAGCATCACATTTCATCAAACTATGGGGGTAAAAGAGATCTTTGAAGCCACCAGGTTCAACCCTGTTTTACTATATTGAGAAATATTCTTTAATTTAAATCTAACTACACCCAGATACCAAGCCTACTGGTGCTTTAATTTGAACTTCCCAGCCTCTGGAACTCCGAGAAAGAAATTCCTGCTGTGTATAAGCCCCCTGTCTATGGCATTCTGTTGTAATAGACTGAACGGATGAAGATACTGTATAACAATACATTTTTTAATGAAAGGAAAATAGACACTTTGGCTTCAAGAGACCAAATGAACAATGGCCAGAACATATATGACAAGAGAACTCTGACCCACAGCCTTTGTAGCAATCAGCCCAGACTGGTCAGTTCAGTTCAGTTCAGTTCAGTCGCTCAGTCGTGTCCGACTCTTTGCAACCCCATGAATCGCAGCACCCCAGGCCTCCCTGTCCATCACAAACTCCCGGAGTTTACTCAAACTCATGCCCATTCATCCAGCCTGGGCTGGTGATCTGCTCGGGCCTGGTGCACTGGGAAGACCCAGAGGAATCGGGTGGAGAGGGAGGTGGGAGGGGGGATCGGGATGGGGAATACATGTAAATCCATGGCTGATTCGTGTCAATGTATGACAAAAACCACTACAATATTGTAAAGTAATTAGCCTCCAACTAATAAAAATAAATGAAAAACAGAAAACTCATGCCCATTGAGTCGGTGATGCCATCCAGCCGTCTCATCCTCTGTCATCCCTTTCTCCTCCTGCCCCCAATCCCTCCCAGCATCAGAGTCTTTTCCAAAGAGTCAACTCTTCACATGAGGTAGCCAAAGTATTGGAGCTTCAGCTTCAGCATCAGTCCTTCCAATGAACACCCAGGACTGATCTCTTTTAGGGTGGACTGGTTGCATCTCCTTGCAGTCTAAGGGACTCTCAAGAGTCTTCTCCAACACCATAGTTCAAAAGCATCAATTTTTCAGCGCTCAGCTTTCTTCACAGTCCAACTCTCACATCCATACATGACCATTGGAAAAACCATAGCCTTGACCAGATGGACCTCTGTTGACAAAGTAATGTCTCTGCTTTTTAATATGCTATCTAGTTTGGTCATAATTTTCTTTCCAAGGAGTAAACATCTTTTAATTTCATGGCTGCAGTCACCATTTGCAGTGATTTTGGAGCCCCCAAAAATAAAGTCTGACGCTGTTTCCACTGTTTCCCCATCTATTTCCTATGAGGTGATGGGACCAGATGCCATGATCTTAGTTTTCTGAATGTTAAGCTTTAAGCCAACTTTTTCACTCTCCTCTTTCACTTTCATCAAGAGGCTCTTTAGTTCCTCTTCACTTTCTGCCATAAGGGTGGTGTCATCTGCCTATCTGGGGTTATTGATATTTCTCCCAGCAATCTTGATTCCAGCTTCTGCTTCATCCAGCCCAGCGTTTCTCATGATGTACTCTGCATATAAGTTAAATAAGCAGGGTGACAATATACAGCCTTGACGTACTCCTTTTCCTATTTGGAACCAGTCTGTTGTTCCATGTCCAGTTCTAACTGTTGCTTCCTGACCTGCATACAGGTTTCTCAAGAGGCAGGTCAGGTGGTCTAATATTCCCATCTCCTTCAGAATTTTCCACAGTTTATTGTGATCCACACAGTCGAAGGCTTTTGCATAGTCAATAAAGCAGAAATAGATGTTTTTTTGGAACTCTCTTGCTTTTTCGATGATCCAGTGGATGTTGGCAATTTGATCTCTGGTTCCTCTGCCTTTTCTAAAACCAGCTTGAACATCTGGAAGTCCTTAGTTCACATACTGCTGAAGCCTGGCTTGAAGAATTTTGAGCATTACCTTACTAGCGTGTGAGATGAGTGCAATTGTGCAGTAGTTTGAGCATTCTTTGGGATTGCCTTTCTTAGGGATTAGAATGAAAACTGACCTTTTCCAGTCCTATGGCCACTGCTGAGTTTTCCAAATTTGCTGGCATATTGAGTGCAGCACTTTCACAGCATCATCTTTGAAGATTTTAAATAGCTCAACTGGAATTCCATCACATCCACTAGCTTTGTTTGTAGTGATGCTTTCTAAGGCCCACTTGACTTCACATTCCCGGATGTCTGGCTCTAGGTGAGTGATCACACCATTGTAATTATCTGGGTCATGAAGATCTTTTTTGTACAGTTCTTCTGTCGCCAGAATGGTTAAGACTTGGTCAATTACTGCCAGCTTCCCTATTTTTATCCTTGTTTCCAACTCAGGACCAACCGAAGGAAGCCAACAAGCTCCCCAAATCAATCATATTAGATGCCTCGCTTTTAGGTAGCCTCTTTCCAGTTTTCCCATCCAGTAACTTCCAAGCATATCATACCTGAAGCTCTCCCTCCCCACCCCCCGTAGAACTTTTGTATTCCTTTGCCCATCTTTCAGTCTCTCCCAAACACAAGTGGTGGTGTTGGCTCCCTGGCTATAGCACATTTCAGCAGTCTATGATGGTTCTGACCTGGGTGGTCTTTGTTTACTCGTGTTTTCTTTGAGGTCCCACCAGGATGCAGTGTGCACTGCCCAGTGCTGTGGACTCCAGCCTTCAGCTTGCTGTGGTCTCCACAGCGGGCCTTGGGCTTATTGCTCATGGCCGGTCAGGTTCCTGCCAACGTGGTAAGTCAGCAGCTGACTTGAATCCTCTGCTTGCACTCTTGGCATTCCTCAGCCATTTATCCATAGTTTAATACTCAGATTTTGTTATTGGCATCCACTTGTCATCCTTGGTAGAATACAGCCGTTCCTTTTCATCCTGTCCTGCTCTCTTTGAGCTTCTGTTTTCTGTTGCCTAATAGTGTAACTTGTCATAAGAAGAAACAGAGTGTGGACAAATGAACTTAAACAAATCAGCCTGTAGTAATTTATTTTTTTTTTCTTGAAGAGAGGGACACAGCAAAGTTGCAATCTACTGATGATAACCAAAGTTATTCTAAATTTGAACTCAATAACCTATGATGAATGGCATCACTAACTCAATGGACATAAATCTGAGCAAACTCCAGGAGACAGTGAAGGACAGGAAAGCCTGGAGTGCTGCAGTCCATGGAATCACAGAGTTGGACATGACTTAGTGACTGAACAACAACCTATGAAGGGTGGTGGACCAGACACTTGCCACCTGTGTGATATGAACAGATTACAGATATTGACATGACTGATGTAACGTCTTGGTTCTGCCCTTCTGCCGTGAACTACTGTTTTCCTGGCTGTCTGTATGCCCCTACCAGATACCACTTCCTTGGTATCCAGAATGCTTGGTCCTGTTCTCTTCAGGCCAAAACCTAATAAACATTAGGAGTAGTACTCTGAGACTTGTCTGTTCATAGAGACCCGAATTCTATAAATCCTCAAGGCTGAAAATTCTGATTCAGACACAAACTCCAAAACAATGCAATCCCTTGATTATTCAGGTATTCTACCTCAGGGAATTACTGACTCATTGTTCATGCAAACAATCAGCGCAGTGTTCCTACCAGTGGGAATCATACAAATTGAAAAGACTGTTAGAAACTTATCACCAGCTTTGACAGAGGTATTAATGATACCATCTCTGCTTTAGATGGAATACAGATGAGTCTCAACACATTCACATGAATAGTGGTGCACAAATTGCTCTGATTTTGTTGCATGGTGTTCTTTTTTTGTTTTTGCCATTGCTAATCTTGCTCAACTTGTATCAGTGACAGAATATGAACAGGTTATACATCACCATAATGAAAAATATACTTTTTTCTCTAAGGTCAATTCTCACGGTTTATGAAATTTGTTCTCGGCCTGGGTTGAGTCATTGGAATTCTTGGTTCAAGAATTTTATGGGAACTATTAATTTTTCTTGTTTCTATCACGGCGGTCTTTAAGTTGGTCCATTGCTTTCTGACTTGAATAGTCACTTTCTCATCATATGATCACCATGGTTATATAATAATAATGTTAAGACAGTCTTGCCATGCAGTTGATTATGAAAGTGACTAGACAATTTCTGAGAAATGGAAGTTGGATCTTTAACCTTCCATAAATTGGTTGCCCTTTCACAAGATATTTGCCAAAAAGGGAGATGAGAGACTGCACATACAGTAGTGGCCAAACCATACATGACAGTAGAATCTCTGCAGCGACCATTGCAGAAAGTCAAACTACAACCTCTCCGGCAACTGTACAACAGTGGGAAGGGCATGGTTAATCACTGTCTTTGTCTGTATTTTCTGCCTCTGCTTCCAACTCAAGACCAACCAGAAAAAGTCAAATATGCTCCCCAAACCAATGACATTTAATACCCTGCTTTTGTTTGATTTTATTTTATTTTAATGGTGGGCACACATTTGTTGTTATCACTGGAAAATATGAGCAATGACAACAACCATAGATTTTCCCTTGTGGTGTAAAATACAGATAAGACTTTTAAACTATTATCCCTTGATGACTGAAATGCATGATGGCTGAAATTCTCTATGGGGCTCCATGAGGTTGGGACTATGCTTCGTGTCCTCTTGTGACACCCTGCTTTTAGTTTTCCCTTCTCCAGCTTCCCAATGCCAGCAATCTCCAACAAGATCATACTTGAAGCTCTGACCCCTTCTCACCACACCCCACCTGGAGCCCCCACTATCAAGCTTTCTCACTTCCCTGTCCAACTGTCCATCTTTGAGTTTCTGCTAATTGAAAGTGATGGTGGCTGACTTCCTTGACATTATACACTGTGAATAAATAGCCTCGTCTGTCTTGATTTCAGCCGTCTTCATTTATTTCTGCACTTTCTGGCCAATGACTCAGCTTTGTTTCAGGATCTCTGTAACAATGGGCCTGAGGAATGGAAAGTTATAGTCAGTCACAGACAGGAAAGGTAATTGAGGGGATGGTGAGGGAAGGTTCTTTCCTTAAAATGACAGAAAAAAGGTTTCTGAAAAATTGCCTAGAAATCTTCTGGGAAATATGAAGGGGAAGAAAATAAGTGATTTGGTTGGCTTTGTAAAATGACTTGATGGGCTGAATGAAGTCCTTATTTTTTACAATAAGAAAAGAAAAAAAATTTTTTTCAGTTCTTTGTGACTCTGAACAGTCTTATCCAAATTCTAAAAGCACTTTGCAAAAATCATCTGGTGTCAAGTGTTAGAAATCCTCTTTCAAAAATAAGAAATGAGAGTGGTGTGGACTTTTCCAGGAGAGGAGAATAAAGATTTTGTACTTTCCCATTAAATAGTCTAATAATTATTTCAGGACCATATTATTCCATAAACTAGCCTGTACGGCAGGCTTTTTTATTTTTATATATTATGTATGCTAGGTCAACTCCAAACAATGTAACAAGACAACAGCTTTTGGCTTTTAAACCTAGTCTGTTTCTCTCTACCATGTAAAGAAAGCCTGCACTAGTGTTACATATTTATGTGGAGTGATTTTATGGCTTGAAGTAATCCTCACACCTCAGCTCTGCTCCAAACACAATACTTTCTATCATCTTGAATTTACTCTCCTTGCCTTGATTCTATAAATAAAGAAAGAAAAAACTCTTGCCTTAATCTTCATTCTTCTGCTTTAGCCTGTAAAGTGCTTTAATAATATAAATATGGCTGTAAATCTAATTCTTCAAAGCAAGGCTTATTGCTTTAGACTCCATCACAATGTTATGAAAAAAATGATTTAGGAGTCTGAAATTCAAGCTTCTATACATTATTTTTAAATCATAATTTACTTCTAACATAGTGATTCTTAATTTCCTAGAATGCCTCCAGTGTTATCTGAAATTTTCCAAAAAGTAACCGTTAAAGACAACAGTAAATATGTGCCAGATGTGGGTCTTTCTGCAGAGAGATGGGTAATGAAATGGAATACCATCAAGGCTCTACAGTTCCAGGAAGGTTGGTGGAGGATCTTCTGATTTTTTAAAGTGGTCTTTCCTTTGTACTCTTGGTTTTTTTTTTTTTCACAGTCAGTGTCAGAGTAGGAAACTGGGCTTGGACACTATCGCTGACTTGCGGGATGTTATAGACCAGCACAGTTTTGTGTGTATACGTCTGGTCTGTTGTGTAAGTGTTGCTCCTATCTGCCTTACTGAGATGATAGGAAAATAAATAACACACTGTACTGTCAAGGCTAAGATTCTCAACCTGGTTATTATTTCTTTCTGATAGTCTCTGCTCATCCTTATATTCTTTTGTAAGGATTTAATTTCTCCTTATGTTTTACCTTCTCTCAGTAACTGCTTGTTATTCTCCAGCTTTATCATTCATATTTTTAAGGGTAGTACCTGACATGCAAATATATGAATCACTTTCCTGTCACTAGTTTTTGAACATGTAATTTAAGATGTGTTCACCTGCCTTTTGATGCTTTCTCACACCAACAAGAAATTATCTTGTCTTCTTGCCCTAATAAAATAGAGTTGGTTTTTTCATCCACATGTTACATTTTCATCCATAATCAAGATTGCTGGGAGAAATATCAATAACCTCAGATATGCAGATAACACCACCCTTATGGCAGAAAGTGAAGAAGAACTAAAGAGCCATTGATGAAAGTGAAAGAAGAGAGTGAAAAAGTTGGCTTAACGCTCAACATACAGAAAATTAAGATCATGGCATCCAGTCCCATCACTTCATGGAAAATAGATGGGGAAACAGTGGAAACAGTGACTGACTTTATTTTTTTAGGGCTCCAAAATCACTGCAGATGGTGATTGCAGCCATGAAATTAAAAGACGTTTACTCCTTGGAAGGAAAGTTATGACCAACCTAGACAGCATATCAAAAAGCAGAGACATTACTTTGTCAACAAAGGTCCACCTGGTCAAGGCTATGGTTTTTCCAGTGGTCATATATGGGTGTGAGAGTTGGACTATAAGGAAAGCTGAGTGCCGAAAAATTGATGCTTTTGAACTGTGGTGTTGGAGAAGACTCCTGAGAGTCCCTTGGACTGCAGGGAGATCCAACCAGTCCATCCTAAAGGAGATAAGTCCTGGATGTTCATTGGAAGGACTGATGTTGAAGCTGAAACTCCAATATTTTGGCCACCTGATATGAAGAGCTGACTCATTTGAAAAGACCCTAATATTGGGAAAGATTGAAGGCAGGAGGAGAAGGGAATGACAGAGGATGAGATGGTTAGATGGCATCACTGACTCAATGGACATGAATTTGGGTAAACTCCGGGAGTTGGTGATGGACAGGGAGGCCTGGCATGCTGCGGTTCATGGGGTTGCAAAGAGGTGGACATGACTGAACTGAACTGATATATATATAGAGAGAGTAATTACATAGAGTAATTGGTCAAGAAGTATTTGTTACAAATACTTCTTGACCAATTACTCTATGTCAAAAGTAGAATGTACATATAATCATGAAAGTATCCCAGAAGGCAACTGGAATCCTCTTTCCTCAGATATTTAGGAAAAAATGTTCACTTACTGAACATCCCAGAGGAAGCCCGTCACCCTTGTAAAGTTTTGTTGTTGTTGTTTTAGATGCCATGGGCTTATATTCTCATGGTCACCTCACTCTAATTTTCTGATGACTCCAATAATTTGATTTTTTGTATCCTTTCTTCCATGGCTATTCTATTTTTTATGCCATGAACAGACCCAGATGTGGAGTTCAGTCCTTTTTTTCTTAATTTCCTGAAAAACAAGGCATTCCTGCATGCAGTACACTTTATTAAAGGGTTGGAGTGATGTAGTGACTGAAGACCAAATAGTAACTAATTCAGTGTGAATACTACCCTACTCTCTTTTTAGAATCTCTTAGGCCACCTTCACTGCTGCTGTTGTTTAGTCACTGAGTCGTGTCTGACTCTTTGTGATCTCATAGACTGTAGCATGCAGAAAAACCATGACAAACCTAGATAGCATTTTAAAAAGCAGACACATTATTTTGCCAGCAAAGGTCCGTCTAGTCAAAGCTATGGTTTTTCCAGTAGTCGTGTGTGGATGGATGTGAGAGTTGGACTATATAGAAAGCTGAGTGCCAAAGAATTGATGCTTTTGAACTGTGGTGTTGGAGAAGACTCTTGAGAGTCCTTTGGACTGCAAGGAGGTCCAACCTGTCCATCCTAAAGGAAATCAGTCCTGAATACTCATTGGAAGGACTGATGTTGAAGCTGAAGCTCTAATACTTTGGCCACCTGATTAGAAGAACTGACTCATTTGAAAAGACCCTGATGTTGGGAAAGATTGAAGGCAGGAGGAAAAGGGGATGACAGAGGATGAGACGGCTGGATGGCGTCACTGACTCAATGGACATGAGTTTGAACAAGCTCCAGGAGTTGATGATGGACATGGAAGCCTGGTGTGCTGCAGTCAATGGGGTTGCAAAGAGTTGGACATGACTGAGTGACTGAACTGAACTGAATTGAGACTGTAGCATACCAGACTTCCCTGTCCTTCACTACTGAGAATAGGACAATTTTATTCCACCAGTTCCTGTTTATGGAGGCAGACTGTTCCTTTGCTCTCTCTGTAATCTCTTTACATTTTCCTCTTGTTTGCCTCCAATGTCCTCAAATTTCTGCTCATTTAAAATGCAAAGCCATTTCATTCTCTCTTAGTTTCATTGGATCCTTCCAAATCATACTTTGGCGATCACAGCCATAGTGAATTGTGAATTTATTTTGCTTAAATAGAGGACCCTCTACAGAGAAAATCTGCCACTCCCTTAGGGGCACAAGTGGCTGTCAGCAGTTTTGGTTTTAAAAAGCAACATAATTTAGAAAGATGGTAACGATGACCCTATATGTGAGACAGCAAAAGAGCCACAGATGTAAAGAACAGACTTTTGGACTCTGGGAGAAGGAGAGGGTGGGATGATTTGAGAGAATAACATTGAAACATGTATATTATCATATGTGAAATAGATCGCCAGTCCAGGTTCGATGCATGAGACAGGGCGCTCAGGGCTGGTGCACTGGGATGACCCTGAGGGATGGGATGGGGAGGGAGGTGGGAGGGGGGTTCAGGATGGGGAACACATGTACACCCATGGCTGATTCATGTCAATGTATGGCAAAAACCACCATAATATTGTAAAGTAATTAGCCTTCAATTAAAAAAAAGCAACATAGTTTTCCCTTCCTTGCCTTGCTTAAAAGCATCCTGTGAGCGGAATCAATATGGAGATAGAGGCAGAATGTGGTATGATGGTCCAGAGGAGGGGCTTGGGAAAGGCAGGGAAGCTTCCTAGAGATTTGAACTGGTTTTGAAAGTAAGAATGAATGTACCAGTCAGAAAATGGGGAAAAGGACAAGAGAAACATTTATTCCAGGTTACTGTATAAATGCTAGTATAGCTAGGGGAGCATAATACTTGTAATTCATAAAAGGGTGCTATCACTTTTTCACCCCACTTATTTATTTATTTATTTATTTTATTAGTTGGAGGCTAATTACTTCACAACATTTCAGTGGGTTTTGTCATACATTGATATAAATCAGCCATAGATTTACACGTATTCCCCATCCCGATCCCCCCTCCCACCTCCCTCTCCACCCGATTCCTCTGGGTCTTCCCAGTGCACCAGGCCCGAGCACTTGTCTCATGCATCCCACCTGGGCTGGTGATCTGTTTCACCATAGATAGTATACATGCTGTTCTTTTGAAATATCCCACCCTCACATTCTCCCACAGAGTTCAAAAGTCTGTTCTGTATTTCTGTGTCTCTTTTTCTGTTTTGCATATAGGGTTATCGTTACCATCTTTCTAAATTCCATATATATGTGTTAGTATACTGTAATGTTCTTTATCTTTCTGGCTTACTTCACTCTGTATAAGGGGCTCCAGTTTCATCCATCTCATTAGGACTGGTTCAAATGAATTCTTTTTAACGGCTGAGTAATATTCCATGGTGTATATGTACCACAGCTTCCTTATCCATTCATCTGCTGATGGGCATCTAGGTTGCTTCCATGTCCTGGCTATTATAAACAGTGCCGCGATGAACATTGGGGTGCACGTGTCTCTTTCAGATCTGGTTTCCTCAGTGTGTATGCCCAGAAGTGGGATTGCTGGGTCATATGGCAGTTCTATTTCCAGTTTTTTAAGAAATCTCCACACTGTTTTCCATAGCGGCTGTACTAGTTTGCATTCCCACCAACAGTGTAAGAGGGTTCCCTTTTCTCCACACCCTCTCCAGCATTTATTGCTTGTAGACTTTTGGATAGCAGCCATCCTGACTGGCGTGTAATGGTACACCCCACTTATTTAAATTATGTTGGTATTCTTTGTCAGCTCACCCTCTTATTATTTAACCTTTTTGAAATCCTCACTCTCACTGAGACCACTATTTATTTCAACCTCTGCTCCTTCCCTTCTAACGGTCTTTGGATTGTCCTCTATCCTGACCTGCATTTCCCCCCATGATTCATTATTTCAGCTATGTTCTCTTTAACAGGCTTGACCACATCACCTCCCTCATTAGGATCTTACACAGCTTGTCAGTTCTCAGCTCTGGATAATCCCATACTTCACTTTTACTCCTGTTCCTTTCTTGCTATTTCCAGAGAAAATTAGGAAATGAGAGCTGAAACCAAAACAATTTCTTGTCTATGAGCTAAATAATATCTGGGTAGACTTTCCTGTCCCTATGCTAAATAATACCAAGAACAAGCACAAAATAACTTAGTCTCCTGCTCCAGGAACTATTTGCTCCTGAGAAAGAAGACCAACAGGTTGATCATCAAGATTCCCTTCAAGACCCTTGCCTCCCTGTGCACCTCATTCTAAAACAACTACAATACCATAAAGTAATTAGCCTCCAATGAATAAAAATATATGGAAAAAAAATAAAGTTATGGTGTCATAACTCCACATAATCTCAACCAGTTTCCTGCTCTCCAAGACCTACCTAAAAATTATCCAGGCAAGTTCTAAATCCTACAAATATCCTCCTCCGACTTGATTTCCCTCTTCCAATATACTACTAAGACTTTATCAAGGTTCTTTTCTCTCTTACTGAAATCTAATAAATGTAGCTTTGCTTGATAAAGACATTTTCCTGGTGGCCTTTAGGAGAGTCAGTAAGAAGCATTCTCATCTGATGTCCTACAGTGGGCTTCCCAGGTGGCTCAGTGGTAAAGAATCTGGCTGCAATGCAGGAGATGTGGGTTTGATTCCTGGGTCGGGAAGATCCCCTGGAGAAGGAAATGGAAACCCACTGCAGTATTCTAGCCTGGAGAATTCCATGGACAGAGAAGCCTGGTGGGCTACAGTCTATGGGGTCGCAAAGAGTCAGATGCAACTTAGCAGCTTAACAACAACAAGAGTTTAATGCTATAACTGCTGCTCCATCCTACCCACTGTCCAGCAATTCTTTCATTCATCTATTACCTTTTTAAAAACTTTTTCCACCCTAGAAGTTCATAGCAACCCTCTCTCTCAGTTTCAGCACATGACCTGATTTCATCTTCTTTGTCCCTAAGAAGACAGGAAATGAACTCTAAGGACAGTTGCAATGTGGTTTTCTCTCTCCAAACTGTCTTCTCCACTGGTTTCTCTAGCTGCTGTGGTCTTCACCTCACTGCTGCTCTTTATTCTCTTTCTAACTCATCCTTTGCCGTTTACCTCTTAAATGAAAGTGCCCCACGATGCTTTCTTTGAGACCAATCTTATTTAGTTCCATAGCTTCACGATGATCTTAATGCAGATAGTGTTACAAATCAGCTTTCTTATCTCTAACCTCTTCTCTGAACTTCAAGCATAAAGCTGTGAGAAGAGTAAACCTCAGTTTCAACACAACTTTTCCTCTTGTTCCACATCTGCTCTTTCTTCTTGCATTTCCTATTTCAGTTCATGACCATCTTCATGGTCATCCTGATGGCTGTTCTCTGACTAGGAGAGTGTCAGAGCACTAGGTGGCCCCTGGAGCCGAGTGAGAACATTTGTGCATTTCAACTGGTGGCACAGGAAGAGACAGAGATTGTTGACTAGAAGCATCCTTATCCCAGCTTCTCAGCTCTTTCTCCACCGGCGTCTTTCTCCTGGTGCACATGTTTAGCCCAGGGTTTGTGCTTTCAAACTGTGGTGCTGGAGAAGACTCTTGAGAGTCCCTTGGACTACAGGGAGATAAAACCAGTCAATCCTGAAGGAAATCAACCCTGAATATTCATTGGAACGACTGATGCTGAAGCTCCAATAGTTTGGCCACCTGATGTGAAGAGCCCACTCATTGGAAAAGACCCTAAGGCTGGGAGAAGGGGGTGACAGAGGATGAGATGATTAGTTGGCATCATCGACTCAATGGACATGAGTTTGAGCAAACTTCGGGAGATAGTGAAGGACAAGGAAGTCTAGAGTGCTGCAGTCTATGGGCTTGGGTCTCAAAGAGCCAGACGTGATTTAGTGACTAAACAACAACACCAGTTTCTCGCAGACACTCAGTTCAGGAGGAGAGATGTACTGCTCAACTCGAGGGTGGACACAGACCCAGGGTATAAAGAAAGGTACAAAACAGCTTGTTCTCTGCTCTCACTGTTCACCTCCCTGGAGTTTTGCATGTCTTCAGAAGTCTAAATAGGGAAATAAAATTTAATCATTTGTTGCCCTCTGCATCTAATAAACCCACTTTGTTCTGTTCCGGTAGCTTTCTGGCCGTCTCCAACAGACACTCCAGTTTTTGGCTGGAAGGCAGTCTCAGCTGTCCTGTCCTGTCCTGTCCCCTGAGACTGGGGATACGAGCTGGACTGACATTTGGGTTCCTTGAAAGTGATGCTGCCAAAATCATCAGTGGAATTTAGGGAATCTGCCAGGCTCCACAGCCTTTCTGCTGGACAGCTTGGCCAATTACAAGTTTGCCACGTCATCTAGCATTGGGTACCTGGCAACACAGTTTTGGGATTTTAGAAATGTGGTTGTCTCCCAAATAGGAGTCAAAAGGCCCTGCTGGCAGGCTGACAGATTTCATCATAAAAATACAGTCTATTTACCTTCTGATGTGATGGGAATGGAGTGCTAATGGAATGCACTGTTTTCGGTTTTTACCAGATGTATCTTATTCTAAATCTCCCTATCAACTAAATAACATATTTTTAGAAAGAAAAAAAAAAGGTTACATTGTTTCCATAATGTTGTTTGGTAACTCAGTCATGTCCGACTCTTTGCGACCCCATCTTTGCGACCCCATGGACTGCAGCATGCCAGGCTTCCCTGTCTTTCACCATCTCCCGGAGTTGGTTCAAATCCATGTTCATTGAGTCGGTGATGCCTTCCAACACATTAATTTCAAGGTGTGTCCTGATTTCAGATGCATTAAACAGACAGGGAAAACATTTATTTAATAATCAAGGCAATATAGAGATTTCATAGATATGTAATGATTACATTAGCCAAGTTGAACTCATGGAGTGTGATTGAGAAAGCAAATTTATTTGTTTTCCATACAGCTCATCCAAGCCCATTTTGAAGTTTTTAGGGGTAGCTCTTTCCCATCCATTTAAATGAATCTTAAACCAAAGTCTGTGGATGTTTTGTCACCCTTTTGTCCCCAAGTGCAATCTCAGTTCAGGGCTGAATAGATCCAAACCAAGGGAGGAGAGAGAACTGTGAATTTCCATGAACTAAGATCTGTCACCTGACCTCTGTTTGGCGCAAGAGAAATTGACTATTCCATCTGATTGCTATGACTCCCTCCCTCACCCCTACCGACTTAATAGGACCCTTCTAAATTCTTTCTCCTTAAGTCACCTTGGACCTTCAGATAGTCCTCTCCTTTTTTCTTTTTTAAACATACTGTTTATTTTTTTAAAAAAATATTTATTTATTTGGCTTCCTGGGTCTTAGTTGCAGCATGTAGAATTTTCTTTTTTTTCTGTTTACTATTTGTTTATTTATTTGGTTGTGTCAGTTCTTAGCTGAGCCTCTAAGGATCTTCACTGTGGCATGTGAGACTTACCAGGATCCAACCCATGTCTCACCTTGTAAAGCCGATTCTTAACCACTGGACCACCAGGGAAGTGCTTATAATGTTTTCAGATTGTTTAAAATGTAAAATCTCATATTCTTTATCTCTCATAGTTTACCGGGTAAAGAATGTTAGATGGTTTTCTGTGTCATTTGTTCAAAGGTTTTAACTTCTGAATGAAATTATTGATTGGTCCTTATCAACAGAGAATTTCCATTATTCATTTTTATTTTCCTATTGATTTTTCAAAAAAATTTTAATTGAAGGATAATTGCTTTACAGAATTTTGTGGTTTTCTGTCATACATCAACAAGAATCAGCCACAGGTACACCCGTGTCTCTTCCCTACTGGACCTCCTCCCGCTCCCTCCCCATCCCACCCTTCAGCCTTTCACAGAGCCCCTGTTTGAGTTCCGTGAGTCATACAACGAATTCCCATTGGCTATGTGTTTTACTATGTTACTCTCTTCATACATCTCCCCTTCTCCCTCCTCTCCTTCTACTGTGTCCACAGGTCTGTTCTCTATGTCAATTTCTCCATTATTGCAGCATACAAGATCTTTAGTTGGGACATTCAAATTCTCAGCTGCAGCATGTGGGATCTAGATCCCTGACCAGGGATCAAACCCAGGCCCCCTCTGTTGGAAGCATAGAATCTTAGCCGCTGGACCACCAGGAAGTCCCTCAAACCTTTTTTTTTTTTATAGATTAGAGCTAATGGACAGCTAAGGGTCACAGAATGGTTTTTCAGAATAGCCTTTTTTTTTTTTTTTTAGCGGTAAAGATGTTACACTGTGGCTGTGGTACATAGCATTCATTGTTTTGGGGAGCTTGGCTGAAATTAAGACTAAACAGTTCTATTTTAACATGTAATTCTTCACTTCCCAGGTCTCATCAAACTGCATATTCAAACTGGTATCAAGCTGTATTTTCCTGGCTATAGCGCTTGTCATTATTTTTCACCACTGTTATGGATACAAAAGATAGAAACCCACCTCACACTGGCTTGGCAAGTTATGGACTATATTAGCTCAAAGGATGGTATAGTTCATAAACAGGAATAGCAGGATCCAGGTCCTGTTTGAAGTAGTCAGGACTTGTTTTCTGTATCCTTTTTTCCTCTTCATCATTAGTGTTAAATTCCAATTTTTGAAAAAGTAAAATTACGACTCTTTGGAAAATATAAAATGAACCCATGCCAAAGATTTTATCGAATTCATTAACAAATATATATATATATATATACACATATATATATATATAATGGGTCCAAAAACATTAGAGAAGTTAAGCATTTGTGTTGTTGCTCCATTGCCAGGTCATGTCTGACACTTTAAGACCCCATGGACAGCATCATGCCAGGTTTCCCTGTCCCTCACCATCTCCTGGAGTTTGCCCAAGTTCATGTCCATTGAATCAGTCATGCCATCCAACCATCTAATCCTCTGTCACCCTCTTCTCCTTCTGCATTCAATCTTTCCCAGCATCAGGGTCTTTTCCAATGAGTCAACTGTTCGCATTGGGTGGCCAAAGTATTGGAGCTTCAGCATCAGTCCTTCCAAAGAGTATTCAGGGTTGATTTCCTCTAAGATTGACTGGTTTGATCTCTTTGCTCTCCAACGGACTATAAGCATATATAGGCAACTTAAAAAGGCATGCTAACGTAGGATTGCTAGATGGAGATATAAACAGGTTAGTAGCCAAAAGGGCAACAGACTGTAACCTTTAGGATGATGTGTTCCATTGGACAGGCATTATTTTCATCTCTATGAGACAAATATTTACCAGTTAATGTAAGATTTCACTTTCTCTGGATCTTTAATCAATAGTGAAAAATGACTCAAACAAGTTCATTTCCCTTAATTAATCCCTGGGAAGCCTTTATATCTGAAAGGATGTGTTGCCTTATCCCAAAATTTTGTGTAGTTTTTCATAACACTTGGCTCTACTTCCTCCTGCATTTGTTTCTTTCTCAGGTTAGCTTTAGCCATGTGTCAATCTTCAGCAGTTCTAGACATTCATTTTCCTTATTGTGTACAATATAAGTGGAAAAAAATATTTCTTTTCCAAAAATTCCATAAAAGCCCTGAACTTTCATTTCATGGCCTGACTTTGGTTGTGTGCCAGCCGATGATACAATCACAATGGCCAAAAAGACAGAATATATCAATTAACCTTTCCTGTGGCTCATGCTCACCCTTGGAGCTGGGAAATAGGTCAACTGCATTTAAACTACAAAAACTAAGAGTGAGGTAAGGGTGGTTTCCTGAAGCAAAATAGACACTAAATCTGGCTTCTTTACCCTGACCTGAATTAACTCTTGAAGATAGAGCTTGGGGTGAAGTAGAAAAGAAGAGCTTTATTGCTTTGACAGGCAAAGGAGGCTACAGTGGGTTAATGCCCTCAAAATTGTGTGTTTCAACCTTCGGGGGGAGTGAGGAGACTTATAGGGTCCAAAGAGGAGGGCATGACATTCAGTTCGTGGACATTTTTCTGATTGGCTGGTGGTGAGGTAAGTGGGAGTAGGCCACATCAACCTTCTGGTTCTTATCAGTTTTTGAGGTCTAGCAATAGTGGCAGCTACCATTAATTTCTTTCACCTGATGGGGGTTTTAGTGTCTTCAAAACAGCTTAAAGGGATTGTTATATATATATATATATATATATATCCCTTGAGGGTAGCCAGGACTGTGCCCCAAGCCTGAATTATTGTTTCTTGATTGTGCCTCCCTTGTCTCTATAGCCCCTCCATTCTTTAATTAGCAACTGTTCCAACCTGTCCTTTGGAACTCAGTAATCAAAAAATGGGGAACACAGAAAGGCTTTTGTGCCTAGGAACCACACAGGGTCCTGCTGGGTTCCAAAATTAGGGTTCCATTACTTGAAGAAGGGCAAATGTGTGTTGTATAGTCTATCAGTGGACTTAAAAGTGAAAGTGAAAGATGCTCAGTCGTGTCTGACTCTTTGCCACAATCCATGGAATTCTCCAGGCCAGAATACTGGGGTGGATAGCCTTTCCCTTCTCTAGGGGAATCTTACCAACCCAGAGATCGAACCCAGGTCTCCTGCATTGCAGGCGGATTCTTTACCAGCTGAGCCACAAGGGAAGCCCGAGAGTACAGGAGTGGGTAGCCTATCACTTCTCCAGCAGATCTTCCCGACCCAGGAATTGAACCGGGGTCTCCTGCATTGCAGGTGAATTCTTTACCAACTGAGCTATGGGGGAAGCCCATCAATGGACATAAACTTGGGCAAATTCTGGGAGATGGTGAGGGATAGAGAGGCCTGCTGTGCTGCAGTCCATGGGGTCTCAAAGAGTTGGACATGACTGGGCAACTGAACAACAACACAGTCTATCAAAAGCAGTATTTGTGTGTTCTATTTGTGCTCACTCAGGTCCCCCAGCTTTTGTCCAAGTCTTTCAGAAGTCAATGGAAATCCTTGGAGATAACTCATAACAACTTATGAACCACTCGCCACTCATGCCAAGAACTGCCAAGTTTGGGTAACGCTGGGAGGTTCCACCATTGCCTGTGGGCATCCCAGCCTTTCTGTGTGCAGCTGGGTCTCCACAATGCAACATCACTGGAGGCTTCTAGGTGCCAGAATTCTACCTTGGCTTTGACCAGGTGAAGAAATGCCCGTTTCCTTTGTGACCGTTTGTTAGAAGGGTCACAAAACACTGTGTTTTAGCACCATACTTTTAAGAGTATTTTAGTGAACCCAGTCTTTCAGTTTTTATCAATTTATTGTTAATTGATTATTTAGCTCTCCACTGGGGCTTCCCTGGTGGCTCAGATGGTAAAGTATCAGCCTGCAACGCAGGAGACCCATGTTTGATCCCTGGGTCTGGAAGATCCCCTGGAGAAGGAAATGGCAACCCACTCCAGTATTCTTGCCTGGAGAATCCCATGGACAGAGGAACCTGGAGAATCCCATGGACAGAGGAACCTGGAGGGCTACAGTCCATGGGATCACAAAGAGTCAGACATGACTGAGTGACTAATACTTTCACTTTTTACTTTACTTTCCACTTAATTTAGACATGAAGCTAGGAGACAAGTAATAATAAACATGGCTACACATTGAAAATAACCAGTTTTCTGTCAACTAAGGCTTTGTTCCCTGTCAGGCTCCTGGAGTCTGGCATTTTCTTCTCTAGGGATGAGTCCTTCCACCAGGAGCTGAGTCCTCCTGCAATGGCTAGCGAGCTGGTGCGTACAGAAGTCTGCTGAACATGCCCAGACATGTCTACACATTCTTTGGCCCAAAGCTGGGATGCCCAGCTTCCAGTAACACAGTCTTCAAGTATCATAACAACAAAAAAAAGAAGCTTATATATTCAGATCTCATTTGGCAGATGTAGTAGCCAAGGTTGAGAGAGGAAAAGCAATTGGGCTGAGATCATCTAGTTTGTTAGTGACAAAATGAAGACTATTCCAGACCTCCTGACATCTTGACAAGTATTCTTTCCACTTCAGGTTTCTGCCTGTCCTTAGCAGGTGGTGATATACTGAAATTACATGGAAAAGATGATATGTTCAGAAAACTGTGAGTAACATTATATACCTCATACCTACGTCCACAGAATTGAATTCAGAATCCTATATGTGTGGAATGTCTCCCAGTCCTAGATGGCAATATAGCCAGTTGGAAAAAATTGCATAAAAGAAGAAAATATTTACTGTATTTTCCTCCTTTTCTTTGTTTTCTCATTTTCATGTTCATATGGGCTTTCTCCATGGCTCTCTCCAGATCTGAAGTTAAAGGTTGGCAGATTCGGAATGATTATTTCCTTCATTATTAGTCCCCATGAGCGGAAACCGGGGTTTTTCTGAATAAAGGGGACAGCTCCGACTTTCAAAAAATAGCCAAAGAGAATGCTGGTCTTGATTAGCCCCTGAACACTCACATGTTAGAATAACAATGACTATGTCAGATGTCTGGGTGGAGGATACTGAAGGCCTTCCCACAGGGTTCTTCTTGGACACTAATATGATGTGGGAACGCAGAGTGGAGGCCCTGAGCCACGAAGAAGGTGCAGAGCTGGCTGATCAGGAAAGACATTGGCAGTAAAATTAGAAAGATAATGGATGAGTGGACAGAGAAAGAAGGCCTCCACAGCAAATGCTAAGAGGACAGGGATGGAGGTCCAGAACTAGAGTGATCTGGGCTTCCCTGGACTTTGACTAGGACTACAAAGACTCCCTCCATGACTAAACATTACTCCGGCTTCTTTGAGCCCACTTTCCAAGTTGGCCTCGACCTTGATCCTCTCTTGTACCTGCCCAATCCAGTCTTAGCAAAGAGTTCTACTAAATCATCTCCCATCTATGACATCTGATCAAGTTCCTCATCCTGCACTTTTATAGATAAATCCTTGGCCCATGCTTAGCTAGACTCTGATTAGGGCAGTTTAAGAAGCATTTGCCTCCCCTTGCTATCTTCTCTGAGTAGTTTTCCATCCACTTACCTCCGTCATTCTGCTCCTTGACTATAAATCTCCACTTGTCTTGGTTGCATTTGCAGTACACTCCCCTTTCTCTTTTTCTATTGCAAGCCTCTACTTCAACAGTCTTAAATAAAATCTTCCTTGACATTTTAACAAGTGTCAGAATCAGTGTTATTTTTTGTGTCTGTTTAACAGAAAAGAGGTAAGTATGCAGACTCAGAGCACCTCATCTACCCACCAACTAGGAATGGGTAGACAGATGCTACATCAATTTCCCTAATTCCAGATGAAACTGGGAGTAAGGGAGGGAGTAAATGCTACCTTTGAATTGAAGAGAAATGAACCCAAAGAGCCTAAGTTGTGAGCCCTAAGAATTAAGTTGAAATAGTACCATCAAGTATTTCTATTTGCAGTGAAAATTGGGGCTGTTAAGCCAAGTGGAAGTATGGAAAAGCAAAGAAGGTTGTATAGCCTTGTATCAATATATCTTAGGAGCTTCATTTCATTTAAGAACCACAGCTTTTTGAAAATATTGCCTCTAGGAATAATTTAATTTTTTGACCCCAGAGAAATAAAATGTATTTTTTTGTAGTGACTAATTCCTGTCTGTGAACAGAGCTGTTTGCCTTCTCACATTAACTTTCTACACTTCAAGGGGAGTCAGGGGGACTTCTAAACTTAGTTATTTCTGGGCATCCTTTACAGTGAACATTTCTCACTTATTAAAAATTGAGACATTTACAGCCTCGGGTATGCTATGCTTCTCCATCATATAATTTGCATGCACTTAATCAGTACTTATTCTTCATTCTTTGCAAATCCAATCCAGACACATACCTGTGTTTATGAGCTCTCCAACTAATAGCCAGAGAGGTCTGTCTCACAGTCTAGCTCTCCACAAAGTTTCCCGAGCTGATATTTATCAGGCGGTAAATGTCAGCCTGACAAATTGCTAAATCTAGAGAGGCCTCTCCTCCCAGCAGTAAGCACTTTTCAGATCGTTTTGCTTTTTTTCCCCCTTGTTTTCAATAGAAGAGGGAAAGTGGAGAAAAGATAGTAATGTACTTTACTCAGACTGATTTAGTTATAAGTCAATAGCTTTCTCTGATGCTAAGAGAACATTATTCCCTTCACAGCTCTGGGTCTGGTAAATTTCTGAAAGGTCAGGGAAGAAGCACATCAAGGAATTACACCTCACTTTGGAGGTGTAATTTTAGTATTTCAAACATTTAAAGAGTGAAGTGACATGTATTAAGCATATCTATGTAACTATGTAGTAAACATATTTAGCATATTGGGCTTCGCTGGTGACTCCGATGGTAAAAAATCCACCTGCAATGCAGGAGACTTGGGTTCTATCCCTGGGTCGGGAAGATCCCCTGGAGAGTGAAATGGCAACCCACTCCAGTATTCTTGCCTGGAGAATTCCATGCACAGAGGAGCCTGGGGGGCTATAGTCCATGGGGTCGCAAAGAGTCAGAAACCACTGAGTGACTAACGCTTTCACTTTCAAACATATTTATTAGTATCTTTTGCAAACTGTGGGATGCTAGTGCTCTGATGTTCTAACCTATTTTCTGAGGCTTTCAGTATGCAATTTGTCAGTGTATATTTATAGTTACAAGTGCTCTTTCTTTGGGAAAAAGCCCCTTTGTTCTGGAATCTAAAGGAGAAAAAGAGTTTAAATTGGGAGTATTTAAAAATAATCTGCTGAATCAACATATTTAGAACAATGTGTCACCAAATATTCTTTCTCTGTTCTCTCACGTTCAGGCACATGTGCTTTGTGCATAGTCGCTCAGTCATGTCCGACTTTTTGCGACCCCATGGACTGTAGCCTGCCAGGCTCCTCTGTCATGGGAATTCTCCAGGCAAGAATACTGGAGTGGGTTTCCGTGCCCTCCTCCAGGGGATCTTGCCAACCCAGGGATCAAACCCAGATCTCCTGCATCACAGGTGGATTTTTCACCGTCAGGCACATACTCAAGGCAGACTGTGAGGCCAGGGATATACCTCCAACTTGAGTTGAGGATGAGAACCCTAACACTGTTATGAGATTGAACTAAACACCTATAAAAATCACCTCCAAGTCTGAAACTTGCTTACTCAGATAGTTTAAGCTCTTATATTTTATTTGGCAGTAATTATTTGAGTAATTCAGGTGACAACATTTTAAGATGTATGTATCACCCAAGTTCAATCTCATGTTTCATTTGTAGCTTTCTTGTGCTGGATGAATACTATTTCACATATTTCATTGGCAGTGGAGTCTGAAGATGATGCTGGAATTCTACCAGTTATCAGACTATCATAACTCTTTCTAAACCATTAATTTTCATCCTCTCAGCAAAACCTTTTCCCCTCTTGACCTTTCTACCATCAGATTTTATCACTTTCCTTGGTTTCATTCAAGTCTGCTCAACTCTTGGTCTTTCTTCATGGTCTCCGTCTTTCTATGTTATCTCTTCAAGTCACATAATGAATGACTTCAGCATCCCTGGTGTCATTAATAACCCACAAACCTGGCTTCACAGTTCCCTGGTATCCTTATCTGAATAATTATCATCTAGACTGATAAATATATCAACATCTATATTGATAAATCTACCAATATATCCATAGGCACACTTATGATCTTATTTCATACAACTGTTCCACTTCTGGAATTCTAATGTACATTTTTACTCTAACCTCCAAAACAAACACTCTCTCTTTGACCTCATTGAAATTTATTTATTGTTACAGTAGGTCCTTCTTGTCTATCTGTTTTAAGTATAGCAGTGTGCACACATCAATCCCAAACTCTCAGTCTATTCCTCCACCCCCTACCCTTCCCCGTGGTATCCATAAGTTCATTCTCTAAGTCTGTGAGGCTGTTTCTCTTTTGTAAATAAGTTCATTTGTGTCATTTCTTTTAGAGTCCCCATATAAGCAATATAACATATTTGTTTTCTCTGTCTGACTTTCTTCACTTAGTATGATAATCTTCAGGTCTATCCATGTTGCTGCAAATGGCACTGCTTCATCCTTATTTTATGGCTGAGTAATAATCCATTGCACATAAGTATCACATCTTCTTTATCCACTCATCTTCAGTGGATATTTAGGTTACTTCCACGTCTTGGCTATGGTAAACTGTACCACTGGTCCACAGTGCCTCTCTGAGCAATCTTGTCTACTTCCACATTTTCAAAATGACTCAAATCTCTACCCATCCCTCCTTTAAGTTCTGGTTATTATGTCAAACCACCTACTGGAAGTTGATTACTATTATAGCATTACATAGGCATCTTAAATATCAGCTTGTTCAAAATTAAATTTATCACCTGATTTTCCTCCTTGCTTTTCTACCTTGATGAAAATTGGTCCTGTGTCATCCTAGCTACTATTCTTTTTCTTCTCACCACTGAAGGATTGCCACATTTTAAAGAGTTCTTACAACTGAATTTCCTTCCTTTTATCCACTGTTCAGGTCATTATCTTTTGCCTGCTCTAGAGAAATAGGCCTGACTGATGTACTTTCCCCCTGTCTCGCAGCCCAATGACCGCTTTTACGTGCATGCTAAGTCACTTCAGTCATGGCCGACTCTGGCGACCCTATGGACAAGAGGTCACCAGGCTCCTCTGTCCATGGGATTCTATAGGCAAGAATACTGGAGTGGGTTACAATGCCCTCCTCCAGAGGACCTTTCCAACCCAGGGATTGCACCTGTATCTCTTATGTCTGCTGTACTGTCAGGCAGTTCTTTACCACTAGCTCCAACTGGGAAGCCTACCCACTGTTACCATACCTATCAATTCAAACTATGCTGATGCTTGGGATAATGCCTATTAACAGGACACAGTCTGCAATTTTTGCTTTGCTATGAAGGCTCTACATAGTCAAGTCCTAGGCTCCTTATTAGGTCTCACCTCTTACATCCCTCCCACCTCTGCATACTCTATGCTCTCAGTTCAGTTCAGTTCAGTTGCTCAGTCGTGTCTGACTCTTTGTGACCCCAAGAACTGCAGCATGCCAGGCCTCCCTGTCCATCACCAACTCCTGGAGCCTACCCAAACTCATGTCCATTGAGTTGGTGATGCCATCCAACCATCTCATCCTCTGTCATCCCCTTCTCCTCCTGCCCCCAATCCCTCCCAGCATCAGGGTCTTTTCAAATGAGTCAGCTCTTCACATCAGGTGGCCAAAGTATTGGAGTTTCAGCTTCAACATCAGTCCTTCCAATGAACACCCAGGACTGATCTCCTTTAGGATGGACTGGTTGGATCTCCTTCCAGTCCCGTGGACTCTCAAGAGTCTTCTCCAACACCACAGTTCAAAAGCATCAATTCTTCAGCACTCAGCTTTCTTTATGGTCCAACTCTCACATCCATACATGACTCTTGGAAAAACCATAGCCTTGACTAGATGGATCTTTGTTGGCAAAGTAATGTCTCTGCATTTTAATATGCTGTCTGGTCATAACTTTCCTTCCAAGGAGTAAGCGTCTTTTAATTTCACCATCTGCAGTGATTTTGGAACTCCCCAAAATAAAGTCTGCCACTGTTTCCACTGTTTCCCTATCTATCTGCCATGAAGTGATGGGACCAGATGCCATGATCTTAATTTTCTGAATGTTGAGCTTTAAGCCAACTTTTTCACTCTCCTCTTTCACTTTCATCAAGAGGGTCTTTAGTTCTTCTTCACTTTCTGCCATAAGGGTGGTGTTATTTGCATGTCTGAGGTTACTGATATTTCTCCCAGAAATCTTGACTCCAGCTTGTGCTTCTCCCATCCCAGCGTTTCTCATGATGTACTCTGCATATAAGTTAAATAAGCAGGGAGACAACATACAGCCTCTATGTTCTAGGTGTTTCAAATTATTTACAGTCTTCAGTAAAAGAATATTCAATCTGTTTCACACATGTATACCTTTGGTAATATAGCCCCTTGGCCAGAAATAACCCATGTAATCATTTGATGATTATCTATACATCTGAAGCTCTTTCTTCCTATGAAGACCTTCCTCACCCCTTCACCATTCTTCAGGGAGAAATGCCTACTGTCTTTGGTGCTCCCTCTGTGTCCTTTATGTCAAAACTTCTTGACACTTGGTTACACTTTCTTATTTACATATCTGCCTTTCCCTTCTAGATGCTAATGAAATTGAGGGCAGGGACTGACCCTTGTGCATCTGTGTGTCCACAGCACCAACGGAGCCTGGCATGCAGTTGTAGGAATGTATGAATGAACAACTGTTTAGTGGAGGGGAAAACCACACCGAGTTTAAAATTTAAAACCTGAGGCTCACGTATTAACTACACTAATTATCATCCATGTGACTTTAGGCAAGTTATTTAAATTTTCTGACTCCCAGTTTTTTCTTCCATTTTTTAAATAAGATTTCATTATTTAAAAAAATTTTATTGGAGTACAGTTTATTTACAATGTTGTATTAGTTTCAGGTGTATAGCAAAGTGAATAACACATTATGCGGGATCTTCATTTCCCAACTGGGTACTGAACCCACACCTCCTGTATTAGAACTGCAGAGTTTTAACCACTGGACCACCAGGGAAGTTCCTCTGACCCTCAGTTTTATATTTTTGAGCCCTTATCTTGTGCTAATCTGTGCATATAAACTTCAGAGTTTTTCCCACTTATTTTGAGCTTTTACAGACAAAATGTATGTGAGACCACCTTGTAGGCTATTAAGATTTATTCTAACATCAGGTAGTATAATTGGTGTGATCAATGCTTAGATACTGGCAAACAATTATGAAAATAAGAGCACTGAAGAGTAACTTCAGGGCAGAAATAGGCATTTGCTACTAGTGAGAATAATGGCATGCATTTATTTTCATTAGTTGAGTAGTGTTTGTAATTCAAGTTTAATAAATATAAGAACTTGTTTTTGTTTATGCCTGAGCAGGCAGGTATATTTGAATTAGTTTTCTTTTCAGAATATCAATTGATTCAAAGAGGTAAGAAATACCCCTGAAACATGAAATTACATTTATTTGTCTGCCTATTTGTTAATAGTTAATATCCACTTACATTTTGATTTTCTTTTTGGAATTGTGCAAAATTCTCCTTTCTGTCTTCTTAACTCATTTCTGCAGATGGACTTCATCAAAGCCAGTTTGACTTTGACACTGACCATGAACATATGTGTTTATATATTTCGTATGGTATTTTGTGTTTCATTTCTCAGGCTAATGGCCTAACATTCTGTCTGACCCCAGTGCTGTAATCCCCTCCTGGTAGGAGAAGTTGCTTCCTTGCATGTTTTATGCTCCCTGTATGTTGTATATTCTATGATTTCATTTGCCCATGAGATTGTGATATGATTTCTTCAAATCCTTTTCTGCAATTGACGGTAGAAACTATCCATGCTTGAATAAATTCTTTTTAGCAAATCAGTGAGGTAGGCAGTATTTACCTGAAGTCTACTTACCTTCATTTCTCCTACTGTCCATGTTTTCTCCTCTCCTGATTTGCCCCCACTCATCCGCTGCCTTCAATGTGTGTTCTTCATCTGGATTTAAACTTCCCCCCACCAATACAAAACCATTTCCAGCAGAGGAGACAGAGCAAAAGTCATTGTTATGATTTCAACCGTGTTCCCCCCAAATCCATATGTTGAAGCCGTAACCTCCAGTACCTCAGAATGTGACTATATTTGGAGGTAAGGCATTTAGAGGGGCTGAGTTAAAGTGAGGCCCTTAGGGTGAGTCCTAATCTAGTCCCTGGAGTCTTTATAAGAGGAGAAAATTAGGACAAACAGAAACGCCAGTGACGTGGCTGCACAGAGAACGTTGTGTGAGCACAAAGAGAGGAGACGGCCGTCTGTCAGCCAAGGAGAGAGGCCTCAGGACAAACCAACCTTTCCAACACCTTGGTCTTGGACTTTCAGCCTCCACAACTGGGAGAAAATCAAGTCCTATTATTTGAATCATCCTGTCTGTGGTACTTTGTTATAGCAGCCCCAGTAAGCTAATACAGCAAGGGAGGAGGACACGTCTGGCATCACATGTGGTTGGAGAGTGAGAACTGAGGAAGCTGGAGAAGAAGGTAAGAGTCAGGTCACACAGGCCCTTGTTTAGCGCTTTAATTGGTGTGTTACGAGGAATGGGAAGCCACTCTCAGGGTAAATAGGGAACTAGTTTGACCAGATTTATACTTTAAAATGATCATTTAGGCATTAACGGATTGGATAGAGGCAGGTAAATATATGAGGAGACCAGCTGGGGGCTGGACTTACTGCTGTCTTGGTGGAGACTGTGGTTTGACCTAGAAAAAAAAGGGTAAATTTGAGATGTGTGAGGGAGATAGACCATGTATTAGTCATTTTTGCTTTATAGCCAAGTGCCCCCCCAAACTTAGTAACTTAAAGCAGCAAACATTTATTATCTCATGGTTTTTGTGGGTCAGAAATTCCTAAGTTGCTTAGTCAGATGGGTCTAGTTCAGAGTCACTCATGAGGTTGCAGTCAAAATGTTGACTGGGGCTACAGTCACCTAAAATAGAGGTGCCCTACCTCCAGGATCTAATGCCTGATGATCTGAGGTGGAATTTATGGAATAATAATAGAAACAAAATGCAAAATAATAGAAACAAAATAAAGTGCACACATGAAGGGAGAGAGAGGCCTGGTGTGCTGCAGTCTATGGGGTCTCAAAGAGTCTGATATGATTTGGTGACCGAACAACAGCAAATTACACAATCCTGAAACCAGCCCCCACCCCAGTCCATGGAATAATTGTCTTCCACGAAATTGGTTCCTGGTGCCAAAAAGGCTGAGGACCTCTGTCCTAAAAACTTGACTGGGGCTGGAGGATCCATTTTCAAGAAGACTCACATGGTCTCTTTGAAGAGGCTTCAGGTCCTCACCAACTACTTACCAGAGGCCTTGGTTCCATGTCTCATAAACCATGGGGTCAGCTTGAGGGTTTCCATGGCAAGGTGATTCACCTTCTCCAGAGTCAGGCATCCAGGAGATAGCATTACTAAAGAGTAAGGATGACTTAATGACTTGGTCACACACTGTCACTTCCACTGTTTTCTATTCGACAGAAGTGAGACTGTCACTGAGTCCAGTCTACGTGGGAAGGCAGTAGAATTGGGTTCCATTTTTTGTAGGAAGAAATGTGAAGAATTTATGGACACATTGTATACCCATCACAGACAGGATGCTGTTGCTAGAAGCAATGAAGCTGGGGAGAGTACAGTGGCAGGAGGTTCCCACCTGAGGCACTGTTATCAGGAAATCCCTTCTTAGCTGTTCATGTGGTAGGGACAGGGCTGGCATCTTTGTGTGAAGATAAAAGTGAATTGATAGAAACCATGGCCCCCAACTCGTCCTCTCAATCAACACCCGTACAGAGTACATAGACTACACAGCTGTGAGCCCTGGTTTTGTCTCCAAATCAATCTCCCTGTGACTTTCACACATCAATTCTAGTTCTGTGAACTTGAGAGGATGGGCTAAATTCCACTTTTTTTTTTTTTGACAGTCATTCAGTATTTGAAGAGAGCCATCACACTGTCACCTCGGACTTCTCTTCAGGGAAACTTTCGTTCTTCATTGAAAGGACATGGGTTTGAGGCTCTGACTCTGTTCTCTCCCCTGAAGATGGAGTCTGGTTTGTTATCTCCCCTCTGATCTGAGCAAACACTCCACGTGTGTTCTGGTTAGTGAGGCAGACATTTCCTTTAATAACACAGTGCCTGCATCTCTATGAATGTAGGCTAAGAGATGGTGCATTTATTTTTTTCCTGTGGGTTGCACTACCCAATTGTCATTTAAAATACTCGGGCTTCAGAGATAAATCCACGTACCTACGGACACCTTATCTTCGACAAAGGAGGCAAGAATATACAATGGAAAAAAAGACAACCTCTTTAACAAGTGGTGCTGGGAAAACTGGTCAACCACTTGTAAAAGAATGAAACTAGAACACTTTCTAACACCATACACAAAAATAAACTCAAAATGGATTAATGATCTAAATGTAAGACCAGAAACTATAAAACTCCTAGAGGAGAACATCGGCAAAACACTCTCCGACATAAATCACAGCAAGATCCTCTATGACCCACCTCCCAGAATATTGGAAATAAAAGCAAAACTAAACAAATGGGACCTAATGAAACTTAAAAGCTTTTGCACTACAAAGGAAACTATAAGTAAGGTGAAAAGACAGCCCTCAGATTGGGAGAAAATAATAGCAAATGAAGAAACAGACAAAGGATTAATCTCAAAAATATACAATCAACTCCTGCAGCTCAATTCCAGAAAAATAAATGACCCAATCAAAAAATGGGCCAAAGAACTAAACAGACATTTCTCCAAAGAAGACATACAGATGGCTAACAAACACATGAAAAGATGCTCAACATCACTCATTATCAGAGAAATGCAAATCAAAACCTCAGTGAGGTACCATTACATGCCAGTCAGAATGGCTGCTATCCAAAAGTCTACAAGCAATAAATGCTGGAGAGGGTGTGGAGAAAAGGGAACCCTCTTACACTGTTGGTGGGAATGCAAACTAGTACAGCCGCTATGGAGAACAGTGTGGAGATTTCTTAAAAAACTGGAAATAGAACTGCCATATGACCCAGCAATCCCACTTATGGGCATACACACCGAGGAAACCAGATCTGAGAGACATGCACCCAAATGTTCATCGCAGCACTGTTTATAATAGCCAGGACATGGAAGCAACCTAGATGCCCATCAGCAGATGAATGGATAAGGAAGCTGTGATACATATGCATCATGGAATATTACTCAGCCATTCAAAAGAATTCATTTGAATCAGTTCTAATGAGATGGATGAAACTGGAGCCCATTATACAGAGTGAAGTAAGCCAGAAAGATAAAGAACATTACGAATACTCAACACATATATATGGAATTTAGAAAGTGGTACGATACCCTATACTGCAACCAGAAAAGAGACACAGAAATACAGAACAGACTTTTGAACTCTGTGGAGAAGGTGAGGGTGGGATGTTTCAAAAGAACAGCATCTATACTATCTATGGCGAAACAGATCACCAGCCCAGGTGGGATGCATGAGACAAGTGCTCGGGCCTGGTGCACTGGGATGACCCAGAGGAATCGGGTGGAGAGGGAGGTGGGAGGGGGGATCGGGATGGGGAATAAGTGTAAATCTATGGCTGATTCATATCAATGTATGACGAAACCCACTGAAATGTTGTGAAGTAATTAGCCTCCAACTAATAAAAAATTTAAAAAAAAATACTATGTAGCCATAAAAGAACAATATATCTATTTATTGACAAAAAAAAAAAAAAAAAACCACAATGAGGTAACCATTACAACGCCGTCGGATGGCTGCTATCCAAAAGTCTACAAGCAATAGAATGCTGGAGAGGGTGTGGAGAAAAGGGAACCCTCTTACACTGTTGGTGGGAATGCAAAACTAGTACAGCCGCTATGGAAAACAGTGTGAGATTTCTTAAAAAACTGGAAATAGAACTGCCATATGACCCAGCAATCCACTTCTGGGCATACACACTGAGGAAACCAGATCTGAAAGAGACACGTGCACCCCAATGTTCATCGCAGCACTGTTTATAATAGCCAGGACATGGAAGCAACCTAGATGCCCATCAGCAGATGAATGGGTAAGGAAGCTGTGGTACATATACACCATGGAATATTACTCAGCCATTAAAAAGAATTCATTTGAATCAGTTCTAATGAGATGGATGAAACTGGAGCCCATTATACAGAGTGAAGTAAGCCAGAAAGATAAAGACCAATACAGTATACTAACACATAATATGGAATTTAGAAAGATGGTAACGATAACCCTATATGCAAAACAGAAAAAGGGACAGAATGTACAGAACAGACTTTGGACTTGTGGGAGAAAGCGAGGTGGGATTTTGTAGAGAACAGCTGTTATTATCTGTAGTGAATGAGATCACCAGCCCAGGTTGGATGCATGAGACAAGTGCTCGGGCCTGGTGCACTGGGAAGTCCCAGAGGAATCTGTTGGAGAGGGAGATGGGAGGGGGGATCGGGATGGGGAATACATGTAACTCTATGGCTGATTCATGTCAATGTATGACAAAACCCACTGGAAAAAAAAATAAAATAAAATAAAAATGCAGTCAGAATTGCAGCCAGGTGATAATTCAGCTTCCTGAGCCCCACTATGATTAATTGATCAGACTGGCTATAGGTTGGTTTCCATGGAATGTCTGTCGTCACCATGCTCTCGTCCCCTCGCTGAACCCTTCTCTTCTTCCCAGCCTTTGAGAACCAGGCCTGTGAGCCAGGTCCTTTCCCCTGATGCCTCTACCCCTTGGTTTGCTAATTCCTCACCACCCTGCTCTAACTTGCTATAAAAGACCCCATTCTGCCTTGCCCCCGAGTGATATGGGGGAATTCCTGCTTTCTACTTATCTGTTCCACTAGTTGGTTACCACAAGAAATGATGAAGGGAAGTTCACCATTACTGGATGTATGAATATCTCCAGATACTTGTTCTCAGAGTCTGTTGGTTTGGGAGTTTCTTTCTTCAATGTCTTACCTTCTTAGCGGTGGCTCCAGCTACAAAGGCCTTCCCTGTATCCTAATTGCCAATGCCAATTGCCCTTATTTTTTTTATATTAAAAATCCATTTGTAAATGCATTTCAGCAGCTCTCCCTTCTCAGCATCTTTGCTAATATAATCTCCCTCCCCCTTGATTAGCGCCGCAGGGGGCTGACCAGAGCAGGAGGCGCCCAGCTAATCGGATCACTCTTTTGTCTGAACATGACGCTCAGCAGGAACTCGCTGGGATGCACTGGGTCAGACCCAGGGCAGACTAAATCTTCTGCCAGCTAGCTCTCGGGACCAACCAGCGGAGGGACCTGGAAGCAGACAATGAACACATGGGTCTCTGGTCTGAAGGGGCTGATGAGGAGTGGTCTGGGCGACTGTTAGGTGGGGTTGCTGGAATTGGGGGCTCTGTGAAGATGTGATTCGATGAGAAGGAGAATTTCCCAGCAGATGGAACACTGCTTCTCATCTGACCTGTTCACTCCCCAATTCTCAGAACCCCTTCACACACTGAGCTATGGCAGAGAGGGCACTGAACTGCAGATTGGGAGACGGAGTCTTGTCCCTGCCTTGTTCTTCACTCACTGTGTGTCTTGGTAAGCTCCTTGACCTCCTTGGGGATCACATGTCTCAACCTGGGCTAACCATCCCTACCCTGTTGCTGTTGTTTAGTCACCAAGTCGAGCCCGACTCTCTTGCCACCCCATGGACTGTCCATGGGGTGGACAGTCTGAGCCACCATAAACAGGCTCCTCTGTCCATGGGGCTTCTCCAGGCAAGAATACTGGAGAGGGTTGTCATGTCCTTCTCCAGCGGCTCTTCCTGACCCAGGGATGGAACTCTCGTCTCCTGCATTGTGGGCAGATTTTGTAACCACTGAGACACCAGGGAAGTCCAATTCCTACCTTATTCACCCATCAAAATGTTGATGAGGACCAAATGAAATTTAAAATTAAAAAGACTTTAGCCAGCAGGTATTATTTGTCAAGCACTGCTCGAAGGAAGTATTGTTCTTAGCCCTTTGCAGGTATTAAGTCATTTAATTTCCTCAACAGCCCCATGAAGAAGGTTCCACTGGAATTGTATGGAACAGGTAGGGAAACTGCAGCAGAGAGGGCAAACCTTTCCCGAGGTCACACAGCACGTTAGTGGCCAAGCGTTTCACCGCTGCACTATTCAGCCTCTCCCAGTCTATAAAATCAAGCTCCTGAGCCCTGATTCTCGGCAGGTAGGAGAGGGGTAAGCATCCTTCTTATTCCATGGTGCTCCTCTCATGCCATTCTCCTCCGCCTCAGCTACTCACTCCACCCATGAGATTCTACCAACCTCCTCCCCCCTGGTTGGCGCCGTCCCATTAAGGTCACTAACCACTCCCTTGTTGTTCATTCACTAAGCATTCATTGAACCCCCACTGTGTGTCAACACTGTGTTAGATGCTGGGACACCCTGGTGAACAAAGGCAGACCAGAAGCTGCTCTCATGAACTTGCAGTCTGGTCAGGGTGGGTTTCGGCTCTCTTTTTTTTTAAGTAAGCTTTTTTTCTTTTGAGATAATTGTAGATTCTCATGCAGTTGTAAGAAATAACACAGCAATGCCATTTATCCAGTTTCCCTGAATTTTTTGCAAAGCTATCGTACAACATCATACACAAGATCCGAGAGTCCCACAAATAAATGAAGAACTGCAACAGAGATCAACACTCTGAAGAAGAGGTAAATACATGGTGCAGTGAAAGAGTAGCCTAGTGAGCTGGTCTGAATTGGGGAGATCGGGAAAGGCTTCCCTCAGGCGGTGATGGTTGCAGGAGACACCATGCCAGAAGTTAACCAGGGACTTCCCTGGTGGCCCAGTGGTTAGGACTCCACACTTCCACAGCAAGGCGCCCAGGTTCGATCCCTGGTTGGGGAAGATCTCGCAAGGGGTGGTAAAAAGGAAAGAAAAAAAGAAAGTAAGTAAGTAAACTAGGCAAGGATGAGAGAGAAAGATTTCCAACAAAGGGAGCAATGTCTGCAAAGGGCTTGTAGTGAGAAAAACCAGGATCCCCTAGGGCCCCACTCACTCCTCAACACACTCCAACCTGGTTTCCTTCTCCATCATGTCACAATTTCTGTCCTGGCTTTCGTTGGTCACCAAATCGCGTGGTCAATTTTTGATCTTTATCATACTTGACTCACACACCATCCTTCTGGAACCCTCCTCTCCTTGACTTCCAGTGCACAGGACTCTCATGCTTTACCTCCTACTGCTCCTTTGCAGGCTCTCCTTCCGTTACTCAAGCTCTAAACCTGGAAACCAGTGGGAGAAACCCTCTCAGAAGAGGGGCAACAGGCCAGAGCTGTTGAGAAGTCCCAGAAGACGAGGACCTCTTTGAGTCTGGATCCCCGGCCCAGTATCAAGCACCCAGCCATGTCCCTGGCACAGCAGAGGCACTCAAGGTTTGTGAAAGGAGGGAGTTGACGCTTAACTGTTTCCTTGGTAATAAACAAGACAGGCAGTCGTCCTTCAAATGTTTGTTTGCTGCAGGGCAGGGCACCGCTAGGATATACGGGTGCTCCTGTCTACATGGATGATTTGAGTCACTGAAATCAGCAAGCCGGCGCCAGTCTTGAGGCCCACTCTCTCTGGCTCCTTGCTAGCCAGCAGAAGTGATAGTCTTTCCAGACAGAAACCCTAGAACCAAGCGCCCCATCCTGGGGCCTTGGGACGGTTCCATAGGCAGGAATCCTGGAGCTTCTGGGGACATTTCATTGACCCCTGTGGGTGGGATCAGAGGAGACGATCCAAGACCCTAGAAAGGAGTGAAACAGAACCAAGACCCATGAAGATCTGAGTCTGGGCATGGGGCTCCCTGGAACTGGTTTAGGGCTTCCTCCAGGGAAGGCTTCCCTGGTGGCTCAGCGGGTAAAGCGTCTGCCTGCAATGCCAGAGACCTGGGTTCGATCCCTGGGTCGGGAAGATCCCCTGGAGAAGGAAATGGCAACCAACCCCGGTACTCTTGCCTGGAAAATCCTATGAACAGAGAAGCCTGGTAGGCTACAGTCCATGGGGCCGCAAAGAGTCGGACACGACTGAGGGACTTCACTTTCTTTCATTCTTTCTTTCCGGGAAGGCACTGCCATGTCTGAGATACAGGGCTCAAGAGGAGGGGTCCCCAAAGCTGAGACTCGGAAAGGGAAAGTGTTCTGCGACTCTGTGTAGGGAAGGATCCCCCAGAGATGGTCAAGAAGGACCTGCGTGGACTGGAATGCACCGCCGGATAATCCGAGTCAAGGGTAGCGCAGCCGGCAGTACACAGACTGACCGCAGGGTGGCGGGCTCGTCCAGCGGTGGGGCCCGGGCGCTGCCGCCCCGCCCGCCGGCACTTCGCCGCAGAGTTTGTATTCTGAGCGCGAGTAGTCGCCGCGTGAATTATTAAAGCCCAGACTCCGGGCACGCCTCGCCCTCTGCGGAGCTGGCTCAGCGCAGCGGAAGAAGCCGGCCTCTGGCTAAGCCCTGGGGTTAGAGCTGGAAGGCCTTGGAGGTCATCTGGGCCCACTCTCTACTTTGGGGGAGGCATCCACAGGGGACGGGGCCATCCCCAAATTCTGTGCCAGGGCACCCAGGACTGGAAGCACGGTATCCAGGAATCCCGAACCGTCCTGGACCCTTTGCAAAATTCTAGACGTCCCCGGTCCGTGCAGGAAACTCGAGATCCCCCTGGAAATGTTCCTCATCTAGCCATTACCCTGATGTCTTGTTTCCACTCCCACCCGAAGCTCCCAAGGTATAATGCGTCCTCCCCGCCCCCACCTCCAAAAATAGACCCCAGTCCAGGCATACCAGCTGATCCCTGCCCTAAATGACTCGGGGGCACAGCCAACGGGGGGCGGGGGTTGGAGGGATGGGGGTGCGTCTTCCCAGGTTTCTGCTCAGGGCACCCCGGAAAGGTCCACTGGAGTCATTTGATGGGGGAGATGAGAGGACTTCATTCTCCCTCCGTCTCCTTCGGAAGGAAGTGGGCACTGAGAGGGGAAACAGGCAGCTCCCCAATTAAAGAGCAATCAGCCTTCCTACTTGCCTTCAAGGCCTGGAGTCTTATACCAGCTCCCACATCCATTCCCACCCCCCACCCCCACCCCCTGCCAGTACCTTGGATCCTGACCCCTGAAGGGTTTTCATATTTATCCTCTCAATCCTCATATTTATCCTCTCAATCTGCAAACAGCAGCCTTGCCTTAGGGAGTGCCTTTCTAAGAAAATCCTGAAGGACTAGATCTGTCTGTCTCTTTTTTAGAGTGGAACATATATGGCCAGCTCCAGACATGGTGGCAAGCATAGTTGAACCCCAACCTGCAAAAGAAATGTTAATTTCCAGCCTTGAAAATCTACCCTGCTCAATCCCTGCCCTTATCCCAGAGACAGGGTTCCCAGTTCAGACAAGCTGTTTCCAACACAACAGCCAGACAGACTATGAAAATACAAATCAGGTCCCATCCCTCCTCTGCTCAAAACCCGGCACCAGCTCCCATCTCACCCAGAATGAGAGCCCAAGTCCTCACCACAGCCTACCAGGCCCCTTCTGTCTTCTGGCCCTGACCACTGCTCTCATCTCTTCGCCTTATCCCCTCACCTTGCTCTCTAAATCAGCCACACAGGCTTCTTAGGGCCTCTGCAAACAAGCAAGGCATATTCCTGCCCTGGGGTCTTTGCTCTGACTGTCCCCTCTGCTGGAATGTACTTCCCTGATACCAACTTCATTTTTCCAGTCCTTTATCAGTGGCCTTCTCTGGTGATCAGTCTGCTGTTCTGTGTGTATGTGTTTTAATTGAAGTATAGCTGATTTACAACATTGTGTTAATTTCTGTTCTACAGCAAAGTGATTCAGATAAACATATATGTTCTTTTTCATATTATTCTCTTTTCTGATTTATCATAGAATATTGAATATAGTTCCCTGGACTATACAGTAGGACCTTGTTGTTTATCCATCCTATTATACTAGTTTGTATCTGCTAATCCCAAACTCCCAGTCCAACCCTCCCCCACCCCCTTCCCCCTTGGCACCCACAAATCTGTTGTCTAGGTCTGTGGGTCTGTTTCCGTTTCATAGATAGGTTCATTTGTGTCATATTTTAGATTTCACATAGAAATGGTATCGTATGATATTCGTCTTTCTTTGTCTGACTTACTTCAGTCTCTGTGACAGCCACCAGGTTCATCCACATTATGACAAATGGCATCGTTTCATTCTTTTTGTATGGCTGAGTAGTATTCCATTATGTATGTTTACCATGTCTTCTTTACCTATTCATCTGTCAATGGACATTTAGGTTTTTTCCATGTTTTGGGTATTGTGAACAGTGCTGCTATGAACACAGTGGTGCGTGTATCTTTTCTAATTATAGTTTTGCCCTGACCACTCTGTTTAATACTCATGACCCTCCCCATCCTGCTCTTCTTTTTGCCGTAACACTTGCTAACATACCATATTGTTTCCTCATTTATGATGCTTCCTTTATATCTCTACCTGCTATGCAGTCAACCTCAGGAGGGCAGGCATCCTAGTTTGCTTCACTGATGTATCCCAATTGTCTAAACCAGTGTTGAATGAATGAAAGAATGAATTAATGAATGGAGACAAACATTCCGATGGGAGTAGTCCTTAGAAGCTCTAACAGGTTCTATACTTCTAACGCCCGTACCTGTGACTCTGGATGTGGCCTGGAAGAATCAGAGCTGGTTGAGAGAGGAGCCCACTCCCAAGGGACTCATAGCCAGGTCCATGGATGCTTTCAATCGCAAGCTGCCTGTCATCCTTGCCACAGATAAATAAATGTACATTCTGGGGGAGTTGCAGCGGGGGTAGGGGAGTTAACATTGACAGGAGACTCCAAAAACATTTCAGGGTTCAAAGCATGTCTTTTTGCCAGATAATCCTGGAAATTCACTTGCTAAAATTGTTTTTGTGTGAAATAGGCTCTGAGGTTTAAGAAAAAATAGACTGAAAAGCACTTTGGAAACACAACCCCAAATTCCTCAGGCCTAAACTGAAACGTGACAATGGTCCCACTAGAGGGACACATCGTCCAATTACATATGGGAAACTGCACTCTAGCAGGACAACTTCATTCTGAGTAATGTCCAAAGGACAATTTCTAGAGCAATTGATCAGCCCGTGTGCAATGCTTCATCGGGAGCAGATGTGCGCCTTGTTTTTCTCATTACCATGATTTACTGTCTTCTGAGCTTATTAAAGACAGAGGCAGGAGACCACTTTGGTGTCTGTGTCCTGGGGGGATGGGCGAGAGGGAGGAAGAGGGAGGGAGCGAGGGCCAGACTAAAGAGCTTGGGAGATTTCCACGCTGCACTGGTGGTGTGGGTTCTGGCTGCTGCTACTGACAGCTGCCCTCATCCTGGACTGATGGGCTGGTCCACTTTGTGAAGTGTTCATCACTCCCCCTTCAACACACACACAGCATCTGCTTCTACCGAAGCAAACATAGCCCCATTCTGCTCCATGACTAACCACCATGTGAGAAGAGAAAGACAGGCCATCCCTCTTCTCAGCTCCACTCAGGATACCAGGAATCAGTTT